>NC_070579.1:28276876-28576876 GCF_027409825.1 Scomber japonicus | reverse complement strand
ATGCAAATGAGGTAGCAATTATAAAGTACTTCCTGGGATCCTCTGACATTTATTTAGCCATACCTCTAATTGTATCCATCTATCTGTCATCCAATGACACCCAAAATCATATTACAGTACATTCACCACATCATCATTATCAAATTGGAGTATGAGCACACTAAAACGTATTTAAAATTGGACAGATCTGTGCAGATTAACCAGATTATCAGTGTCTCCCATGGCTGCAAATCACAGAGTGTAAAAAGGATTTCTTCCCTTTTTCACAGAATTATGGAGAAAGAGAGGGATTTACCAGATCATATTTCACAGATAATACCATTTCTCTTTGTCTTTCATTTATATATTCATAGTTTCAACATCTCAATCCCTCTCGTTCCCTTTCTCACCAACTCTTAATTTCAATTTCTCTCTTTCGGAACACTCCTCTGACAATTTGTCTTTGTTTTATCATAGAAGTTACACCTCCACACTATCTGGAAGGTAATTGCAGGGCTGTTCTATTATACAGAATTAGTGTTCTGCTAGGTGCGCATAAATTGGCACCTGAAAATATAAACTAAGCTATAAAAGAAAGAGTAGGAGCAGGGAAAGACAAGACAGTGACACAGCATGGCGTAAACAGCTGAGTTGGGGCCATGGATGACACACAAATACATTTTTAATCATTGTCACAATAATGAAGCTCTATATATTGTTCAGAGGAATAATATAAATTGGTAAATTTATGGCAGAAAGAGGTAGCAGTCCAGGTTCATACCAAAGTTAAGCAGTGCCTGAGCTTCTTATAAGCCAAGGACTTGGTCAGAGCAGAGTAACATATGTTAAATTCCTTCTTTGCCACCATTGTGTCTTTCCACCATGACCAGTACTGGAAATTCAGGCTTCAGCTGAATGAATGAATAGGTAGGACAACTAGTTGCCTTGGAAACCCTGCATCCCTCCTGCTGTCACCCTCAGGTTTCCCGTTTCCAAAATCAATGAATGATATGAAGTATTAACAGTGAATGTTGTGTAGCTGACACGTTTCTGTGCTTTGTGTGGGAGAGGTCTTCACTTAAAGCTGGTGTAAATATTTCCTGTTTTGACTGGTATTTGATCCTTTAGTGTGAATTTAGAATGAGCTTTAGAAAAATCCTGTCAAAAACTGAAGGTGCAATAGTGCGACACACTTAGCGTAATAGCAAGAGAGGGACAGAGACACATAGCCTAACAAGAAAAGCTAGCTGGACTCACACACAATCTATTGTCTTTGCAGTCTCCAATCTCTCTGTCTCTTTCACAGATGTGTCATCATATAACTCACTATCAAATATATAAACAACAATAAATGATATATTCACAGTCATGAAATTCTCTTTGTTTTCATCAGCTACTGTGATCAAAAATAATCTGAGCACACACGACTGAAAGAGCATAAATTGCTCATCCATATCAACAATAAACCTCTTTTCACTTGTTATTGTGCAGACTTCATGTGGTGACACTTTAAAGCATTTTTTCTCTTACAGAAAAAAGATTGTGTGTAGGTTACACACCCCGTGAACACGAGATCAATACACACACAGCAGCCAGGTCGAAATTGTCTGTGTCCCAGGGGCTATTTAAAAGGGATGTAGGGTGAAAATCGATGGCAGAATACTGTAGGTGTGTTTGCACGTGCATGTGTTGGACAGGGATGTAATAATGGATAAACCTAAACCCACCTTTGCATTATATTACAGTTTTAAATATATGAAAAATGGTCATGATCTGCTGGAAGATTGTCACTAATGTCCTTCTCCAGCTGACTGAGGTGTTTCCTTATATTATCAGGATAATCTACATCCTCATATGAGAGTCCAGTATGACCCAGGATCAGGCAGGTTTGATCCCCAATATCTCCAATATAGCGCTCAGAGTGAACTGAGAGACAGGAGTGTGGGTTGACTACATAGAGGATTGCCTTATTCAAGAGCATCACATTTTAGGTAATATCCTGAACTTTCAAGAAAAGGTTATACAAACCCCCCCCCCCCCCCCCCCCCCCCCAAAAAAAATGGACTTAGGCTACATCACATCAGCACTTGTTTTTGGCCTTGCGCACAAAGTAGAGGGGTCAAGAATGCAGTCTGAGAATTTACTTTCTGAGTAAGAAACAGTAAGAAAAGGCCTACAATGCCTGGTGCAGCTTACAAAATATTATAGCCTACATGATTTTATGTGCAGAACAGCCTATTTCCAGCTGTGGATTAATACATAGCCTACAGTGTATAAAAATATGTTGGATTAAGTGAAAATTAACTACAATGAGTACACACTTCGTTTACCAAAGGAATATGTCAACCAGTGCAAAGATAGATAGATAGATAGATAGATAGATAGATAGATAGATAGATAGATAGATAGATAGATAGGCCTATATCAGGCAAAACTCAGACATCATAAAATAAAGACAGTAAGGTGCTTACAAATTTAAATTGTACTTTTTGTGATGCTTGGCAAAACTTGACCTTTTGTATCAAGATGATTCACACAAAGAAAATTGGATGTTATTGGGTAGATTTGAAAACTGTGATTTATAAGGGTGTGAAATTTGTCACATGATAAAACTTTAATATTTTTTGGAAGTGTCATGGCTATGTTGTCACAGCGATGTAATGCCGCCATCTTGCGTTCAGACTTGGGTCGAGTCTTCTTCTTCTTTTATACAGTCTATGGTCGAGTCCATAGAGTCGGCAGTTCATGCTGACGTCTTTGCCTCGTGGCTTCATGGGAGTTGTAGTCGACACGGAACCAGTACTTCCTGCTTAAAGAAGGAAGAACAAGACATTTCGTTTGATAAGTAAAAAGTTATTCGCCTGACCGACCACAACACCTCGAGCTGACAGAAGTGAACACGGAGGCAGAGTAAGTAGGCCCTTTTATGATTATCTGAGTTAATTCATGATACATAAACATTTAAGGTTATTTTTTTAACAAGAAGCAGCGAAGTTTTGTCAACACTCGCTATTGTTGTTAAGGTGAGTGTCGTGTGTATATTGAATATCTTCATAACTTCAAACCAGTCTTTACTTACAATGGACTGTGGCTTTGATTTATGAATAACTCTATTATAAAACAAGTGAATTAGTGAGGACATACAAAAGTGTATTAACACTGATGTCAGAGCAGTTAAACTAACAAAGCCTCTATTATTTAGCCTACCTATGTCTGGATGTCTGGATGGTGATTTATTGATTCCCCAGCCTGATAAGAAACAAGTTCACACGTTTTAGAGAATATAATATGGTAATGAATCAATATTATACACGTAACGGGTTTCATTTATTAGTTTGTGGCAGTGTGATATCTTGTTAGTTTAACATGTATTTATCTTTGTTGTGTTATGTAATCATGTTTTTCATATTCATATTTTTACTGATTATTTGCATAAAACCTTTTACTACTGTAGCATAAAGCTTGCTAGCAGGCTCACCATCAGGAATCTATTGTATTCATTCTTTTAATCAGACAGTCATTTAGATTGAGAACACAGTCAGCAGACACAAACAACTGACTATAGGCTATAATGAACAAGGAATGAATAAAAACAGTGACAAGAATTACAAAAAACATCAAATATTAAAGCTTGTAAAAGGAATGGAAGACTCAAGTATAAGACACTGCATGGTACCTGAAAACAGTTCTGCCAACATCAGTGCGTACATGAGGGATATAACACTAAGTAGTTATTAGATCGTGTACTGTAGGTATTAGATTACATTAGTAGTTATTATATTCAAATAGGAGTCACAAACCAAACATGTTTAAAGCCATACGTTTCTACTAGACATAGGCAATATAACCAAATGTAACACCAGGCAATGCAACAACTTCCCAGAATGAATTGCCACTTTCTCAGATTGATTCTCGCCTGAACAGTTCCTTTCTGTTATTGCACATAAAGTCATAGCATGGCTATTTAGACTGAATAGGATCACCCTGTTCTAAACAATATAAGCCCTGAGAAGACCTGAATTCTCGGGCTGAATGGGAGGCTGTTTACCTTCATAATGATAAGAGACAATGTGTTGTGTCCATTGTCTCCATTATATTAGGGTATTTGTCACATGGACACAACAAATTGTCTCTCAATATGTCAATAATTTCCAGAGAGAACACACTCTTTCTCACACACACACACACACACACACACACACACACTCAAAGTCTTCCTCCACTTCACAATGTGTTTTGCTTGTTGTTACTTCAGTTGGATGTTTGAGTTTCAGTGGGTGGAATGATGTTAGTTTGACACTCGAGGGTTGTTATCACATGCGTCTGACGGTGGACAGTTTCTCTTAAGGTGTGTACTTCTGTGCAGGATTGGTGACATCATAACTAGTTTGGAGTCAGTCGTGGTTTAGCTGGTTTAATCATTGTGACGAATGTGGTTTTAAGATGTGATTATTGAATCAGCTACAATGTAAATACAAACCTCCTCCAGCAATGAGAAGACAGACAAGATATTATTATTTTCTTATTTGGATCCTTCAATTATCTTTGCATCCACTATTAAAGATGTGCAATACCTTCCTCATTTCCTCTTATTTTTTTCTTCTTCAGATGTCGTTGATGGAACATGTCGTAGTCCGGCCAATTACTGCCGTGGCGTGGACCTCCAACAGCAGCACCTGCCCCAAAGACTTCAGCCTGGTAGGGACAAAGACACAGTGTGTGATTATGAAATCTTCCCTCTCATTATGTAGCACCTGACAAGCTTAAAGGCCCTCTCTCTTTAATGTTCTCTAGAGCATTATCACATTTGTGAAAGTGGAAAAAAGTTTTTAAAAAGAAAAAAAAATAATGTCATGACATTAAAAAAACTCACTGGCAATCAGTGGAGAGGTGATATCATCTCTTTACTAGGGTTTAGTAAGTGTAAAATATGATGAGTTTGTAGATCAGCTTTACTTAGTTATATTATTATAATTATAAACAATTTAATGTTGCAATAATTGTTACTCCTTGTTAAAAATGTGTTTTCAGAACACAGAAATGACTTTGGAACTTTAAGATTAAGATGAAGAGAAAATTTGTTTTGTCTTTGACCTTCCTTACAATGTGCGTCATTGATATGAAAGTAGAGGGAAAAGTCAAAGTGGCAACACACACAGTGAAAAATGGATGGGGCCCATAGATGGAGTTCAGTTATAATACACAGTATGTCAAATGTTGGAAACTTTAAGCAGGACAGCTGCAAATCTGACCTTTAGAAACCAAGTGGTTGTTTAAAAGTGACGTCAACTGACTATAAACTACCATCTATCAATATCTGGACAGAAAGAGATGTTGTTTAGACACTGAATGTCTAAAAGTTTAGTGACTTGAGCAACTAAGAGAACCATGGCCAGACATTTAGTAATAGTTACAGACGTAATTGTAGCCATTACTTCTTAAATTTAAATTCAAAATTTGACTAAAATTTATTTTAATATGTATCTTGTTCACTATCTAATAATCTGAGGGCATGGGGATTATTTATTTTCAAAAGACCGGCCAATATGTTATCAGAGTTTTTTATATATACATTTTACTATTGATCTTTAAAATCTAGTATTGCTTGAGCTATACAGTGGAAGTGAGGTGTACCTTGTTAAAGAGTAGGAGATTGTTAATGGAATATACAAAGTAATCACTTCCCACCAAATCACAAAGCCAACTTTTAAGCCACTACTAACAACAACCAGTTTTTTTGCTTTTAATTTCCAAATCCTTAATTCTTTCTAGCTTGGTACTGTATATTTAACCATCTACTGTTTCCTTTTCCATCTCCTGCAGATCAGCATCACAGAAGACGGAGCAACAGCGAACTTTACACGCAGCTTTGGGATGAAGTCTGGATATTACCTCTGTTACAACAAGGTAACAGACAGAGCAGACCAGAGAGACACCTCCAGAGTTTTAATAACTACCTTAACTTGTGTGTTAGCATTAGCGCAATATATCATTATGTTTGCTCCACCAGCTTTTATTCTCTGCACTTGTCTTCCATCCATGGACTGTGTCTGTGTCTCTCTTTCTCTCTCTCTCTCTCTCTCTCTCTCTCTCTCTGTCTGTCTCTGTCTCTGTCTCTGTGTGTAGGACGTGTCTGGTGGTATGGTAGTGACAGACATTCAGCTCTTGACAGACAAGGACTCTATTCCTCATGGTTACTGCTATATATCAGAGCATCTTGAACCAAGTAAGTACACACATCCCTTATATGTGATGCATGTTTTGGGAGTATGTGTCTTATTGACTTCCTGCTGGTGGATATGTGTGTTTGTGTGTCCAGAGGCCTCTGTTTCAAAGAAGAAACGCGTGTGTGTACGCGTCGCCCCAGTGGGCAGTGTGGACACAGCTGTGTTGGATATCAAACTGACAGCCAAAAGCAAAATGATGTTGCAGCACTACACATATGTGGGGTTGGTAGCATTCACACCTGCAAACATTTCACTTGCACCTGTTTTTATCAATGCATGACCCAAATCCCATAATCTAAATGCAGTGGTCAGTATTCAGAGATGAGTCCGTTAAAGACCATTTGCACAACTGTGCATTCTGTACTTCATCATGCAATTAAAGTGTCATTAAATGTGTCTTTTTTGGTAGAGACGTCCATGGCTTTGTGCTGTGGTGCAGAAAGGGACATTTTTCCAACCCCATGCCCATGGCCAAGCCCCGCAGTGTGAGCCTGGACCTCCGCAAACTCTCATTGGAGCAGCCGTCAGGTCCTCTGCCTCTCAGACCCAGGTACAGCCCTCATTTAATATCTAACGTAGAGAAGACATCCTGACATGTGTGCATTCTAATAATTCACCTCATGTATTAGTGGATTAGTAGACATATTCAGACTCCTGTGGACAGATTTATAAATGATGGGTTCACACAATAATGCTTATGTCATTTCCCACACATAAACTGGTATTTATGAAAGCAGAATGTGCATTTCACACATTTTTCAGACCAGGCATACACATGTTTTTCCAGAGCCAGCAGTGAGTCAGTGGGTAATATGATGTGGTGGAGATGGAAAAATAGGTCAAAAGACAGGATCTCAACTGACAAACATTGTTTAGTCAGTCTACACAGTGATCTCTTAAATACCAGTCAAAGGCTTGATTGTTAAATTACTTTTGTATGATCAATTTGATCACATTCAGGTGTAATTTTGTTTTGCTGTTAACATTATTTCTAGTTTAATAATTATTTATTCTTTATTGTGACACTCATGTAAAGTCCATTTCTATATGAGTGCTACAAACTAATCCCTGATTATATTCTGACATTCAATAATGAAAACTGAGATATCACAGTTGATGATGATTGGATGGATGCTGAATTAATATTATGAACTCAATAAATAGCCACACAGCTGTGTGAAATTGTGTGTAATGACAGCTGCTGTGGCTGGAGAACGCTGCTGGTCCAACTCAATCTATTAAACAGGTACACAGACTGGTGGCGCAGGCAGCATACTGATTAAAAATGGCGGGTTCAGGCCGTGTCTCCATCTGTTTATGGCTCATTGTGATAATGAGGCTCGTGCACATGCATCTAGTTCCACAATGACTGACTTATAAAACAGAACCATGCATACACAAGGCTTTATAAGTCTGATGAAAAGAATATGTATGCATATTTCTGGCTTGAATCTACAGAGTTTTATGCATCTCGCCCCAGATCTTTTTATACCATTTACAGTGAGGGGATACAGGTGATTCAACTGACACTGTCAAGATGTCATGATGTCAGATTTTAGTGTCACGATTATTGTGAGATTAAAAAATCACAATTATACGATTATCACGATTATTTACACCATGGAAGGAAACACAGCTAATTTTTAAATGTTTTATTCACACACTTTCTTTTGGTCCTGCAAATAAAAGACTTTAAGCCTACTTTATAGTAAATAAATATATATATTTTTAAATCACTATAGAAAATAAAAAAATACAGTTGGATGGTTGAATATTAGGCACATTTTGAATTAGACTGTAACGCACTGGAATTGTAGTTATATATTTGTGTGTGTATATATATATATAGATATAATCTTAATACAGTTAAATAATGATTAGACTTATATGAACCATTATAACTTATTTTTAAGTAGCCAATTAATTTATCAAATCCTTGTGGTTAATTTACCGTGACATTTATAATCACGGTTAATCATAAACCGGTTAATCGTGACATCCCTAACTGACAGTTGTGGCTAATTATACATTGGTACACCATCATCATCATTTTATGTCTCTGTGGTTAAAACTATTCAAAACTAGTCAAAATGAGGAAGAATATAACCTGAAAATGTAGAACCTTAAGTTGAAATGTCTTACTGTTTGTTCCTGCAGCAACCCTCCTCCTCCTTTACAACATAGCAAGCTCAGTCAGAGACGCAGCAGCCTCCACAGCAAGGACAACCTGGACAAACCTGCTGACAGCAGTATGCAGGGAATCACAGGTACTCCAAGTCTCTCCTCATACACAGTATCACTGAGGTGTCACTTTCTGCTCACCTATCTCTACCTTCATTCTCTTCAGCTCTAGATGGAGTTCCCTTCAGCCTTCACCCAAAGTTTGATGCCCAGGCAAACGGCGCGGTATGTTCGATGGATTCCATTCACAGCAACACGCAGCTACACCCTTTGCATTCCAAACATCCACAAAAAAACATGTATTAAGATTTCAGTGTCTTTGTGTCTCTCGTAGGCTCCTCAGCTGAACTCTCAGTTAAGCAATATTCGAATCAAGTCTCTCCAGGACATTGAAAATGAGGTAGGGTCACATCATTGTTATTTAAGTACTGGGTACATAAACATTTTTTGAATAATGAATATCTGAATTTTATCTCTTTTTTTCCCCAGTATAACTACCCTTTCATTGTAGAGGAATCTGCTGCCAAGAGGACCAGGCCAACAATGACAACAGGAGCTGCTTCGTCAGCTCAGTAATCTTTGCACTTTGCCAGAACAAACGTATCAGACCTCAGTTTTTTCATTCTGTCCCAAGAAGGCGTTTAGAACGACATCTCACATGATGGTACAGATGAAGGATGATCATACCTGCATGTAGGTTTATAATATGAAGCTCCAGGTGGAAAGGTTTTATAATAACATGGTCACTGAAAAGCTCATCCTCGAAGCGCTCCCCCTCTATATGAGACTGATAATCATGCCTCAGAGCTGGATGTCATGTTACACTTTTTTTTTTTTCAATCCTATTTCTCTATTAATCTTATTTGCATTTAAAATTATGATCTTAAAGCATTCCACATTTCTATTTGCCAAAGTAAAGGTCGGTTTAAGTGGGATCATATATGTAATTATGTTTTTTTCACATGTCTTTTATATGGCTCACCTTTTGTGAGAATAAAGGCATAACAGGGTTAAAGATACATTGAATCTTTAGAGAGTCTGCTGTTTTAGGGACTGCTCATCTGCAGCATTAATCCCATCATTTTTTATTTTGTGCGCTTAATTTCAAATTGTAGACGAATTATGTGTTAAACAATGCTTTGATATATCATGAAGATGCACTTGCAGTTGAACGTTGCCTGCTACTTGCTCTGTATGGTGTTTGTATGTCATCTAATATTGAGTGCTAAGCATCTTGAATTGTTTGGATCATTGAGAAGTTGTAAGCTGAACTCAGTACATACAATCATATATCTAAATGTAGGATATAGTTTAGGTCATGTATTAAGAGTAGCCCATTATCAGGTTGGTATTTTTCCAAAAGATAATATATCCTATTTTAAGGTCAATGGAGGAAGGTTGTATATTTTGCTCTGTTTGTTACTCAAAGAAAGATTAGTTATGTGGGAATAAGAATCTTTTTTTTTAACTGCCTGGTGTTGTAAGGACCAAATATTTATCTATGTCATTGTACAATATATAAAGATATGTTTTGCTTTTGTTGCTTTTATGGTCTGTATTAAACTATTACTGCATGGAAAAAACCCAAACAACTTAAGGAAACACTACGTTGTTTTTAGATATTGGACTATATTAAAGAATAAACTATCCTATATGACAGATTGTAGATTGGAGTTTCATTACAGTGACATGCACCGAGCTCAAGGATATAAGTTGAGTACACATATAGTACAGGAGGTACTGGATATGTGGTGTTAAGGAAGCAATATTTATAGTCTGAACATGAATTTGTTTATCGGAGAGCGGTGATAGTTTTGGAAGTACTTTTTCTTTTCTTTTCTTTTTCTTTTCTTTTTTTTTTTTTTTTTTGGCTATGCCTTGCATTGAATTGCTATAGTTTTACAAAACTCAATTCACAATATTCTATTTAGGAACAAAGAGGAGCTCCAGTATGTGGAGGCTAATGTCTTGGTAAACAGGACATTTTTGTGCCATTACATTTCACACATGGATGCACAACAGCCTGACTGTTTTTGTGTTACTTACTGTTACTTACTTTCCTTATAAATGTGACAGCTCAGGTAGATGATCCAGCTGTGTTTGATAGTGTACTGGAAACCAATTTCATGGTGCATTACTGCCACCTGCTGTTCTGGGGAAGTTATGTATGCATTGACTTTTATATAACTCCTTACACAGTGAGTTGTTGCACAACCTGTCAGGTGGAATCTTAGACATTTATTGTGATTCTTTTCTTTTTTTTTTTACTTTTCAGTTTGAAACTTTTGTCATACAAAAATAAACTGCAGCGGCAGAAAATGTTGCATATTTAAGACTGTATATTACTTTAATTATCTGTTATCAATCAATTATATATTTTACAAAACAAATGACAGATATCAGGCATTGTATTAAAATTGCTCATTTCCTCTGAACCATACTCAAAACACTGACTGGAAACACATTTACAATACAAAAACTAATTAGCTGACTTAACACAGATAACTTATTTAATGGACTATGATCCATAATCCTTTAACATACATTATAATGTGTGAGACAATTTATATTGCCACTTTTCACACTTGGTGGAGTTGGTGTCTTTGCAAGTATGGTAAAATATATCCTTACAGAGATGTGTTTACTATTAAGCACAAGTTTACTTGTAAAGGGCCTCATATAAACTCAATATTCAACTCAGCACCACTCTAAGACTTAATTGCCAACTAGCCTACTTATTTTTAATAATAATAATAATAATTTTAAAACATTGTTTTCAAAGTGCATTGAACGCTGAAGAGTGGAAACTCAATGATTTTTTAATTAAAGCATTAAAACAAAATACAATGATGCCCACAGGAATAAGGTAATAGAAAAATAAAGGGATCACTTACGTTGTAAAACCATAACTGCTAAAAGATTTTAAAAAATAATTTTAGTCTGTTTTTAAGCCAACATACCAAATACTTCCTTGTACTTGTAATTCTCAGTTGGAATAGTTTATCTTTAGTTTATGGGTTATGGACAGCTGATCAAACAAAACAAACTATGAAGACATAAACTTCGGCTTTGGGAAATTTTAAAGGGATTTTTTAGACACTTCATAGACAAAAAAATTAATTATTAATTAAAATAATTGTTAATTGCAGCCCAAGTCAGTCATTGGAATTAATAAATCATGATACGGACAATAACCGTATGTATTAACTGTGACTACAGTAAACCATGTGTGTATTTCAGCGAATAGGTGTCACCTTACTGACACATTATTATGAAGACTTGATGTTATTACATCCATTAATGTGTCTAGTTCTAGTATGTTTTCCTCCTGTTTTCTTCCTCTGGGTGATAGTTAGTTCTTACATAACTATACTCATTACTATTTCTGTTCTCTACTGGGTTTCATGTTCATTTTCTGTAGGAGCCTCTTGGTTTAAAGCGCTGCGTTTACACAGTAGTGACTTGCTGCTCTGTTTGTTCTTCTTTCCGGAAAAGGGGGGCTCTGATTCCTACCAGCTGTTTCCCGCCTCAGACGGATCAGCTGCACACACACACACACACACACAGTAGGCGGAGGTAGCAGAGACACACACACACACACACGTAGTAGTAGGCGGAGGCAAGAAGCCACACACACACACACACACACATACATTGGAGGGAACCCCATCAGCTGTGGAAAGCAACACAGCCTCAACTTTTTATTTTTCCTACTCTATCTTTGATATTAACCGATTTGGAAGCTGTTTACTGGATATGCGACATTAAGGAGCACAATAACGAGAAACTCTGCGGTAAAGGAAAAAAACGTATCAAGGAGAGCCAGTGGAGGGAGGAAAAAAAACAAAAAACACGGGACTTCACAAGGTGGCTTTGAAAGCATGGAATATTTCATGATGCCGACTGAGAAGATACCGTCTTTACAGCAGTTCAAGAAGACGGAGAAGGATGTTATCGGGGGTCTCTGCAGGTGTGTAACTAGCTACCTGTGCAGATAAGAAACTGCTTTCACCAATCTTTTCTTCATGTGTGTGTGCTGAGTGTGTGCGTGACGGTGCCTCACTTCAGTTAGCATTGCTAGCTGTTGGCAGCGAGAGCGTGGTTGTAGAAATTAGCAGCTTGTAGTGCCAGCTGCTGCTTTTTTAGGATAGGAGGATATAGACGGACGGTCTGACCCCTGTTGTTACATTCGCCGACTGAATTTCACGTGTGAACACACACGGCTTGTTTTACAGCCGTTCAGCTCTGATATATGTAAATCTGTGAGGTAAAATCGGTCCAGTAGAGCACCAACCACGTGGTAGTTAACGTGCTCTCCGCCTCGCTGTTAGTTACACACCAAATCACATGTTTGCAAACACGCACTTTCTAACACACCCTTTCCGTGGCACATGCTTATTATAAATGTATAGCTTGCTCGTATGTGTATTAAATATGAGTATTTAAAACGGCGTCATGGGTACAGCGTCCGCGTGCTTAATAACAACCCGTGCCGTGCTACAGTTAGCTTAGCCTGGCTAACTTAGCTTATCACAACGCACTCGTTTAGTTGCAGCGCTGTGATTGTTTTGACCTATCTGGATTTACATACATTAGCTTCTGTAAGTTAAACACGTCGTACACGTGCATAATAATTGCGGGGGTTGTTATAATGCAGATGTGGGGCGTGTTAGCCGCATGCTAACATGTGAAAGCATTGTTCTCTGGCCCTGCTGCTGCCTCCGGCGGCCATGTTGGAGGTCCGAACAGCTGATTTCATCTCTTCAACAACACCGACACGCTTCAGCAGCGTGACTCTCTGCTGTTTCTGGTCCAATATACTATAGATTTTCCTCGGCTAGCAGTGTTGTGAGAATAAGTAAACAATTGCGCACAAGACGCACAAATGTACACAGTGGTAGAAATGTGTAGTATTAATATAACAACTATATATACACATTCATAATAAAACAGAATAGCGTCTGTTTATTAGCCAAGTGTGCAGCATACAACGAATGTGTCTTTGTTGTCTGTTTGTGCACACAAACACAATATAGAAGAATAAAAACAACACGAATAAAGTAATGAAATAAAATAAACAAAATAATAGTAAAATCAAATGGATAACGTAAACTCTCTTTATATAATGAAATAATACACGTTTTGAAAATGGATATTAAATACGGACTGCACTACTGACAAAGGAGTGGTGACAAGTGCGACAATTAAATGTGACAATAAATAGATAATGTACAATGTGCAGTCCAGTGTTATGAAATGTATTAAAGTGACCAGAGATGTGAACTGTAAAGTCCAGTTTGGTAAGAGAACAGTTAACCTATTTAGTTGTAATGTTGTAGATTTTTATGCACATATACTTAATAAATAACACAGAATAAAATAAAAACTAAAGCAGGAAAAAGTAAACGAATGGAGCTGCAAATGAGTGTTCAAAATAACAAGCATTTAACCTAAAAGGTGTATTTGTTACTATATATAGTGGAGGGGCGTAGGTTAAGTGCAAGAATACAAATATCCAATATAATTCATGATACTGACTTTCAGGCACCTACATAGTATTTAGATAGGGTCACAAATTTGGATTACTGAAACAAAAAAGAAACCACAGATTCAGAGTGAATCACTGTGATGGCAAACTAAGATAAGGCAACTTGTACCCATAGGGAAATTCTTCTCGGGCGCATCATTACTCCTCTGCGAAACATTTATCCCCCAAACATACTTTCATTTCATTTGATTATCATTGATCACATGGTATGGTGCAACAGATGTTAGTTTCTCTGTACTTCAATTTACTCTATAATCTCAGCAATAGTGACAAGTCCATGTTTAAAGTTAGATGTAACCAGCAAATACTTATATTACTTGATAATGATGATGGACCGAAGTGGACCACTGTTTTTAATACATGATTTCGTATTTAAATAGCTCAAGAGAACATTATTTCTTAAAGCCCCCTTACACATCTTTCATTTATGTAGGGATAAACTTGTGGTGTGCAATTCAGTACTTTAAGTGCTCAGAACTTTATTTTACATACACCAGATGCATGAATTAATGAGGGTGTATTTATGCTCTTTTTTTAAAGGCATCTTTTCTCTCTTTTTACTTTAGCTGACATTGCTGGCTTGTAACTGCAAAGTTTAAAATAATGTAAGATTGTTAAATTGTAGCAGCAAACTCACAACTATACTCCTCGTCTTTTATAGAATAAAAGAAATCTGTTTAGAGCTATGCGAGCGAGGTCCTCTGCCTGACCTTTTTTTCACTTTCGTAAACATCCCCTATCTGGTTCCTCTAGTTTGTCTTCTTGGCACTGTGGTCATCTTTAGTCTTAATGGGTCACATATTTCTCCCCCTGAGTAAATATGACCAAGAAGATTTTGCCACCATAACATCGACACTCATGGGTTGAAGGTGTGTGAGGTGGGGAAACAGAGTTCAGTCAAACTCAAAGACCTCCAGCCATTTAGACTGGAATGCAAAGAGGTCAAGACTAAAGCCTGGTTATGTCTCCTAGGTTGAAAGTTCCCCTGTTTAAAGGGTCAGAGATTGGAGCCGATTGCAGTGTTTACTGTGGCTGTGTGTTGGTTTTATTTATCCAGCCCAGAGTTTCAGATTTGTCTTTGAGATCGTATCTAGATGCATGTGATGCTAATTGTTTATTAAAGTAGTTAGTAAGAAGAACTTTTCTAACTTAAACTCAGAATAGGAGAGGGGGATGAAATGTGCACCAGAGAGCACCTAATACTGTATTACTGCTCACAGAGCCCGCATGGACAGAAAAATAACCATCTCTGTCCTCTCTCCCTCAGCCTGGCTAATATCCCCCTCAGTCCAGAGACAGCCCAAGACCAGGAGAGACGAATCCGCCGCGAGATCGCCAACAGCAATGAACGCCGGCGCATGCAGAGCATCAATGCGGGTTTCCAGTCCCTCAAAACACTCCTGCCCCACACAGATGGAGAGAAACTCAGCAAGGTGCAGTGAGCACGCAAACACTGACACATACAGCTGCTTTTTATTCAGTTTTTTTTTTTGGATGATCTCTGTTTTGATAATCAAGATTAGAAATGGTTTGGCACAGTTGTTAAATTGTACAGCAGAAATTTTAATTTGTGTTCCATGGTGTGTGTTGCAGTTTTCTCTGCTTCAGCAACAGTTCTGTCAGATTGTTTCACTATTAGTCCATGTGCTGGTCTCATATTGATCTATTATCTATCGATCCTTACCAGGCGGCCATTTTGCAGCAGACAGCGGACTACATCTTCGCCTTGGAGCAAGAAAAGACACAGCTTCTGGCACAGAACAACCAGCTCAAACGCTTTATCCAGGTATACCTGAATGTCTCTTTTCAACTCATGAATAAAGTCATTAGCAGAAGTTTTTCTAGTCACTCTTTAAAGTTGCTTAAAGGACCATAATGGTTGTTTGAGCCTATCATACAAATACACTTTTCCATGCTTTGACATAACTTAGACATAAGCTAATACAGGCATTTACTTTATGTGATGGATAGTTCAGAAGTTATGATGCAAAACAACAACTAGAGAAGGCAGTGGTAGTTTGATGGAAAAGTTGCTTTCCAGTGGCTGTCCCTCATTTTGCCATGCCGCTGTGCTACCTGTTCTGAAGGGTTCAGGTCACAGGTTTGATTATCAGACAGCAGCAGGTAATGTGTTAGAGGCTTCTTGTTGAGATCTGCTGCAACCTATGCAAGTATCAATACAGCTTAATTTTAATATTTGAACAGCTTGCAAGTGTTGGCAGAGAAAGTGCAGTACCGTCTCAATCGATGTATGCCAATGATCTGTTTGTCATGATGTTGTTCATTTTCTTGCCACGCCAGTCGTTTGTTCCAGAAAACTGACTTCGTGAAAACCTTTGAGGTTTTTTTTTTAAGCATTTAGTCACAGGAAATCCTGGGTGTTGTGTGCCAGAAACAGAGATCCCTTTAACTGGCTTTGTAAACTTAACCTGCTTGATGGCAGGTTTTATTCTCCATCTCTTCCCCTCCTGCCGAGCCTGACGCTGCTGTTGAACACACTGTTTCATTTCCTCTTTGAAAAGCTACAGTTGACAGTCGAGCTGGAAACACATATATCTGCAGAGGTTTATATCTAGAGGGAGCGATCCAAATCCCTGCTGAATATCAGTTTGTTACCTGAGAATTACCTTTTGTTAATGCTACACATTTTATGCACGGTCTGTCATTTCTCTGAACAGTGATCTCTGCTCTCACATTCATATATTACACACAGTAGTTTCAGCTCAGAGTGAAACATGTGCTATGCATATTTTTATACTTATATGTTAGACGCTAAATATATTACAGCTGAACTAAGTGCAGTTCAAAAGTGAGTTTTTGGAATATAGTCTGCATGTAGTCTGAACTTGTTTTGACAGGTCTGGTAAATGATGAATAATGGGACTACACTAAATAAAACTCAGGCTCTGTCACTGCTTTGTTTTCAAACTTAAATATGCATAGTTGGCATTCTGAGGATCTGCCTTTATTTTCCCGTTGCCATGGTGAATTATACTATAGTATTAGACTTCATCTTGCTTTTTTTTGTCGTTCACTACACACATTTCACCCAGAGTTGATGATCTAACTCAAATCATCTGGGCTTCAGTTTCTCTCATCTGAGTTAACTCAGAGTTCCGGTTTGAAGTCAGAGTTCATGAAAGTTTGTTTCTGGAACAGGACAGTAATATGCACATTCACTGTTGTATGTTTAACTTTCCGCGGCATCCCCATGTCAATGCAGGAGTTCAGTGGGTCGTCACCAAAGAGGAGGCGGGCAGAAGAGAAGGACGAAGGGATTGGGTCTCCAGACAACCTGGAGGAGGAGAAGGTGGAGGAGGTGCGAAGGGAGATGTTAGAGCTGCGGCAGCAACTGGACAGGGAGCGTTCTGCTCGTATGCAGCTGGAGGAGCAGGTGAGGCGTCAGCGCTTGTGAAAATAGTCTTTCTTCACCTGATCTGACAATAGCTGGCTGTATGATTCTCAGACATTCAAGCCTCTCAGTCTCTAATGGAAATGCTATTATAAGTAATTGTCCTTCCTACACTAAAAAAAGTTATCCAGATCTCCACACTAGACTGCAATGGTCTTCTTGTCACAGTGGATACTAAATAACAAAATACTGAGAACTAACTTTTATGTTTTACCTACCATTTAATGTCCTCCACACTATCAGTCATCTAACGTGGGGGGTGGCTGGTGGTGATGAAAGTTACCTGTACAGCAGTCATTTTCTGATAAGCTCACATCCTGGATCTACCTGAACAGCAGGTTAAGACAAACAGGAACTCAAACAGTCGACTGAAAGAAAGTAAACATCAGGGGATATGCAGGAGTTAGATATTTCTAAATAATGTGAACTGAGTGAGGCAGTAATTCGTTGTTGTTTAATTAGAATTTTCTGTCTTCTGGTTGTGTGTAGGTGCGCTCTCTGGACGGTCAACTGCACCCAGAGCGTCTGAAGGTGATCACCCAGCAGGTGGAGGAGGAACAGGCGCTCATCCAGAGCAAGACGTTGTTAAGGCTGCAGCAGATCCACGCTGCTGACAGGCAGACACACAGTCCACAGGTCAGAAACACACACACACACACACACACTCTCTCTCTTATCGTAGTCATATGCTGATATACACAGCAGCCTTGAAAATGATAAAACACGTCTCTGTTTGTATTTTAATAATATTTTGTCTGTCCTCCAGGTGCTGGCTCCTCCCACTCCCCCTGCACCAACACACCACCCAACAGTCATCGTCCCGGCTCCGACACTAACCCAGCAGCCCCACCACGTCACTGTGGTGACCATGAGCCCGTCTGTCCACACCAGCACCGTGTCCACGTCCAGACAGAACCTGGACACCATTGTGCAGGTATGTGTGTTTGTTTTACTTCATGTACAGAATCCTCACTGAGATCGAGCTCCTGAGTCGGCCAAATATTTGCAGCAGCCCTCAAGAGTTTTTTTTCATCCTCTCCTCTTCAGGCAATCCAGCACATCGAACGCACTCAGGAGAGGAGAGCAAGTGCCGAGGAGGAGCAGAGACGAGCCGTCATCGTCAGCCCCGCCCACGTCGCCATGGACACCGCCTGCTCAGACACAGACACAGACACGGAGGGAGAGGACTGCTCAATGAACTGATCGTCCCATGAACTCACATACACACACACAAACACTTAAAACACCTACTCACTGTAAGATTCCCTCCAGGAGCTTGACTACTTTTTAAAAAAAACAAAAAAAACTAAAAACCTTTCTTTGGCATTATCCAAACTCCTAAATCCAGTAGTTAAGCTCTGTCAGTCTTGTACTGTAAAAAAAAAAAAAAAATCTCCGAAGATCGAAAACATAGGATGGTCAGCGTGCAGAAGAAACCCAGCAGGATTCCTAGAGGCTGGTTTTCAATGTCCGTGACTACTTGAAAACTTGAGGGGTTTTCTCACGTAAAAGCTATCCGCATCAGTCCGTCCTTCATGCGTCCCTCATGCATGTTTATAAGTGCTACATACAGTCACAGTATCACAGTTACCTGTCGTCACTGGCGCGCTGACAGTATTATTTGTGCTATAAATTCGTAGATGTCAGTTTAATGGAGAGTTTGAATGTAACAACACAATAAGCAAGCAGCTCTTGACTTTTTGGTTCTGAAAAGGGAAATGGAGTTGCAGTTATTTCTTCCCCAGTCTTAATTTCTTTTTTTTGTTTGTTTGTTTTTTTATGTCCTTCAGTTAGCCAGGTGATGTTCTATGGGCAAGAAATAGCCATGAAACCCAACTAAAACTACAACTGAAGCGCATTCCTAAATTAAAAAGTTTGGAAAAAATTCAAACTTAGTTAATCTGAGTATTGACATTGATTGAAACAATGTCTGATTTTACTTGAAAGGTTGTTTCCTTACATCTGATAAAGCCCTTAAAAATATGCTGTTGAACAATTGACATTTAACTTTTAGCTTCAATGTTTTTCATGTTTTTGTTTAGTTTTTTTTTTTTTTTTTTTTGTCATACTTTCTGTCAGGGTTACTGAATGTTGAAGGTGAACATTTTCTTCTATTGAGATTAGCAACTTAAAATCAGAGGTTTGTCAGGTTTTCACAAGGAACCGGAGGCCTTGAGGTGGATTTAAGGCAACTAAAGTAGACTCCTTTTATGTTTTTTTTTAATCCACTGTTAACTTAAAAGAACCAAATGTTGGTTCATTACCTGAAATCAAACATTTATCAGCACGTTGTTAATGGCTGATGTTCATTTTTTATCAATCTTAGACATTTTGAGCCAATCAAAATTAATCATTGCCAAAAAAAAGTCAAGAAGTTTGGCTGATGTGCAAATCTGAAACAGATTGAGATGATTGACAGTTAACACAAAGGCTTCCGGTTTTCCTCCTAAGACTTCCGGTCTATCTTCTGGTCTTGCTTTGTTGATTTTAGTGACTATGCACTAGAGTTTTTGGTATTTATGCAATTCCATCTTCAGAACATATGTTGGCGTCATTTATACATGAGGTGAAGTTATCTATGCACCGTTGATAGGTGTGTACATTACACCTACAGTATATGTATGAAACTTGACATGCTTGTATCAAAGAATGTAGTGTCTACTTGCAAGGTGCTCTTTGTCAACCTGGCACTCTGCTGACGAGCAGTGGGCCGAGGCCAAAACTCTGGACGTGACTTCACAGTTGATCACGTTTCTTACGTGCGTCTGAAATTTTTTTCAGGGAAATGAAATGAGTCATTTCCACATGTTGGAATTGCTTTGAGTGTAGGGGAGCAGGGAGTAGTTCTGTTTGGTTACACGTGGCAGTGATATTTCTGCCATTTCATATTGTGATACTTGCTATAAATGACCCTCAGAACATACTCATTACTTTGAACCCAAACTTAATGTTAAAAAAAATGGTTGGATAAAGACATTTTTCAGAAGGATGAGTGGATTTAGTTGAAAAAGTAAGCTGACATTGCTGTACATTTTCCATTCATCAAATGCTACAAAAAGTGCTAAATCAGTACTCTGGAACTCAGATGAAATGCTCCAAACTGAATTGCAGATCTCCGCCCGTCTCAATAAAACACACCGAGTCTGTCCACCTCATGTTACGATGCTTACATTTGTCTCGGGAATTTGACTGGAAATCCCTCCTCCGAGCCTCTCTCCTGTCATACTCGATTGGATATGCTGACTTGATGCTGTAAACATTCCATGTCTTTGGATTTGTATCTTTTGAACTTATATGTTCTGTTGCCAATTGAATGCATTTTACTAATTACTGTTTTCTCTTGTCTAAAGCAGGCTTTCATTTTGACAGTTTGTTTATTTTTTTATGGTTTCTTTTTTTCTTCTTCATGAATACGTGACTAATGGGTTCAGTGTGAAACTATCTTGTGTGAGATGTGTGGACACTTTTCACTCACTGACATCAGTTTTATATCTGGTTAGACTAGTATTTCATGCCAAACAAGGGGGGAGGGTTGGGGAGGGGCAGATTGTCATAGTTTGTTTGTGAAACTTTGTTGAAGGGTCGGGTGTTTTTACTGGCAAATGTTAAAACCACAGCCTGAAGTCAAACTAATTGATCTGTACTTTGGCGGAGGTTTTTTTTATTGGTCAAGGAGAAACTTCCCCCCCCATAATGTTTCTGTACATTGTGTTGCAGCACTGTTGTCTTTTGGTGGATTTTGAGATATTTGATATGAAGCACTTGCTGTTCTGTACTGCCTGAATCAATGATGAGGAAGATTTTTTTTCTCCATTTATTATATTTTGTAAGCTCTTTTTGCTGTGACACAATTAACAACTGTTTATTGTGTTCTGCTTTCCTGTCTTTTCATCTGTCTTTCTTGTTCTGTTTTCCATTTTTGGTGACAAGCATCTTTTTTATATTTTTGTGTGAATTATGTTTTTTTTGTTTTTTTTTCATCAGTCCAGGTCGATGAGAAGCTGTTATATTTTGTTTATAAAAAACTTGGGTAAACAGGCCTTTGTAAAGAGTAAAAAAATAAAATTTGTACTTTTTTTATTACACCCCGTTGCCTGCTGTTCAATTGTACATCATATGACCCCTTCTGTCCACCAGGTGGTGATATTGAGCAACTCCAACTTTGGCAGCAGCAGAGGAGTTGCTCTGCAGCCTGATCACATTTTTGATAAACACAGGTGGCACACAGGCCTCATTTTGATCTTTTTAGTTGGCATGCAGTTACTTGAGACCTTCAGGTGTAACATACATGCTCTACAGTAGAAATTAGTAGGGCTAATGCTAATTATTTTCATTATCGATTTCATTGTTTTATCAATCACGTAAAAGTGAAAAATCCCTAGTGTCATCTTCCACAGCCCAATGTGACATCTTTAAAGGTCTTACTCTGACCAACAGTGAAAACCTTCAAATATTCAACTTACAATGTATAAGAACACACACACACATCAAATGATTAGAATTTCTGTTCACTAATTGAAGTACTTGCCAATTGATTATAGTCTAAATAGTCTATTGTCTCTCAAATGACTAATCATTGCAGCTCTAGCACTAAGTGCATTCATGGTTTTAGGAGTTAAAAGGTTTCTGAATACTCTTAACTGAAGCACTTATTATGGGATTAATGTTAAAACTACAAGAACGCAGCATGACCAGCCAATCTCTTCCCACTTCAATCTCCTCTCAACATTTCCGATTGGACTAGGCAGCTGTTCAGACACACAATGGCTGATATGGGTGCAGTTGCCGTTGCTGCGCCCCGCCTCCCCTGGCATGCCCTCTGACCTTCAGCCGGAGCAGTATATATATCTGGGGGGGATGAGGAGAAGGCCCCTGGCAGCCAAAATGAAGTCTCTGGTGTCTGTGTGCTGTTTGCTGTCTCTGCTGGCTCTGTCTGCTGCAGGTATGGCCGACGGTTTTGGTGTAAAACATTTCAGTTTGTTGTTGGATGCATTTGGATTCTCTGGGAGTTATTTAAGCAAGTATTGATGAGACTTAGAGTGGATGTGACAATGACTTCTTAGTTCAGTAACAAAGGTAAAAATGAAAGCTCCATTTCTCAAGTTTTTTTACATAATGTGTGTAAATGCACAACTAAATGCTTTTATGATTGAAAGTGGTTGCACATTTTAACTGTCACTACATTTCTCAAGCTTTCTACTGGTGTGAGGCAGTAAGAAATGCTGATTAAGTCTTTTAGGTGTGTCATACAGCTTGCATTCCCTCACACAAAACTCCCTCTTCTCTGTTTCCCATTGGAAATTTGTATCTAATTTTAACGCACATCTGTGTAAACCACAGTATATGTAAACTCAGTTAATCAGGCAGGAAAAGTGTTGCAGTATGTTACGTGGTGCAGTGTGGAGCTTTGCGGTTGCACATGGAAATGTCAGGGCTGAGGTGTGACACCAGCTGATGGAAACTGTCCTGCCGGCTGCTTATTCCCACCACTCTGGAGAGAAACACAGTGACAGCACTGACTGAGTGACTTGGACTCACTACAAAGAGTCGCATTCTCTACTGCAGCCAAAGAAAAAAACTGGCTGAAATTATTAGTTTCCCCTACTGGATCTATTTCAGTTTGATTGTCTTTTCACAGCTGGTCACATGTTGTTTGGCCAGTCAGTGCTTAAGTGATGAGTTTGACATTTTAGAGACACTTGATGTTTTACCCTCATTCTTCATCAAATTTATGTTGTTTTTTTTAAATGAGCAAATCAGAAATCCACTATGAACTATTGTGGTTTATACATTACTTTACTTGTTTTATTCAAGTTTTGCAGTTGCTGACTTGTCATGCACAGTTGACGTCGAGGCATAGGATACCCTTGTCTGTCCTTGCACTGGTTCATTTTGGCCTCCACATGCAGCCGTAGTCAGGTGTCAGGCATCAGTCAGACAAAGTCGTCACCAGATACTGTGGTCACCCCAGACTGATACGCATCTCTTTAACACTCCTGGGCAAGCACACATATCTTTATCACATACGTATGGATACAGATTCCCTGCTTGATGTTACATGCAAACAAAATAATCTAAAAAAGACATCCATGAGTGCAGATAGACTCCATGTCTGCATCTAAAATCAGCGCAGTGTGTTTAATGTCTCATTAAAGCCTCTTCACTCCTGTATGTCTCTGCTCTGATCTGTCTGCAGAGCTGATAATCTGTCATTCCAGGCATCAGGGTCCAGGTCCAGGGGATGTCCCAGCTAAAAGAGACATAAGAGAGTAGAGCAGAGTGCGTTCTAGGACCATAGTGCAGTAGTCGAACAGTTGAGCTGTTTAGAGTTACATGACTAGATAATAAGAGTTCTATGAAAAGTTAAGTAGTAGCAACAACGCTGACATGGCAGTGTCCTTCCTCTCTGTATTATTATTATTAGTGATTACTTTTTAATGAAAGGTGAGATTTGACACAAATGGCATAATGAGATAAAATAGGGGAATATGGCTTCTCAGCAAGGTGATTGTCATTCCTGCATCTTGCATTGTGTTACATGCAGCCCTTTATTGCCTGTCAGGATTATTATTTATTGTCGTCATGTCTGCCTATGTAAAGTACTGTTGACACAGTGCACTGAACATTCTTTTCCATGCTGTACCAACAAAGAAGTAGTGCTGAGGAAGTGGTAAAAGAAAGGTTCAAACCAGTTGTGTAGATGGAGAAATTCAACAATAGAATTCATATCATCATCATGCTGAGAAAGATTCAGAATGTTTTTAAAATGATCAAAACTATCACTAGTTGCATGTTCCTGTTCCTGGGCACTTTAGTTTTTGCCACTGATGTCTAAAAATGCTGCTGAATTAACTGATCATTCATTGTGCTTTTTATGCTCACATTAGTACCGCTGATGCATTTATTTGGTCTTTGGTCTTTGAAAAGAGTCTGAGTCATGCTCTGCCACCTGCGCACTGTTGTGGGGAGTGTGAGCAACAGTGCAGTGGACTTGTAGGCCAGCCTCATGACAATCACAGGGAAGAAAAGAGTGTCACACTTCCTGAAAATAGGAATGGAATTATCCCTCCTTCTTTTCACCCTCTGACTCATTGTGGGACTATTTCTGTCTCTGGGAGGTACCATACAGCACCCAGGCACCTGTCGCTCTCTATCCCCATGGCACTGTGCTCTGCTCAGGCTTCAGTGCAGCAGCGGAAGGATCCTGTGAGTAAGGAAATCCTGGAAATGACCAGTACATAGTGGCACAAAGCGGCGCACTCAGTTGTAGCAACTATACACTGTAGCACACTGGTTCTTGAATGTTCTTGAGGCAACATGATAATAGGAGCATTGCAATACCATCAAATATCTCATTTTAAAGTTGCTCCAATCCATATAATTATTTATAACATGACAATGACTATGTGTGATGTGCAAAAGAGACTCAGATTGACTCATATTTTATTGGCTCAGTCTCATTATTCTCATCCAGTCTGTCTCCATTCACAGCGGGCGGCTTTACAGAAAACACTGTATGCTACCTTCCCAGCACCAGACAGCAGACAGACAGACAGTTAGCAATGCACTAGTGAATACAGTGATGCATTTAACTGCTAAAGACCCAGATTCTTTTCTCAAGAGTTTGTGGAGACCAAAACAGAACTAAAAAGAGAGTATTATTTGAGTTATATTCATCAGGTGGAAAGAAACGTAATTCCCAAAAATGATTGCTAACATTACTCTGTATTTTGGCATCATGGCATATTCAACATATTAACTTTATAAAATGATAATATATGAGTGTTGTGTTTTAAATTTGCTCCGTAGGGAAGCAAAAGAACAATCTACAAGCATTCAGTCCAGAGGTTCATTTTGTGTCAATATGTATTGAATGTACCAGAATCGCTGCTAAAATGCTCAAATGTAGCAGGCAGCATGTTTACCATGTTCACCATCTTAGTTTAACATGTTAGCACACTAATTAGGACAAAACAGAAACATACAACTGAGGCTAATGAAAATGATTTGCAGATATATGGTCATCAGCTAAAATGAAAATTGAATCTGAAGATGACAATACATGAAAAATTAAGGGATGCTCAAAGTTATTACAGTTCATCTTGGATGCATATTCATATCAGCTTTAATAGAAATCCTTTCGGAGGTCATATTATTTAAAGCAAAACTAACAGTTTCATGGTAGCAGTACAGAGAGAGTCATGGTATCACAATGGTCATTAGGATGTATCTTCTGAGGACCATGTGTGACAAAATTTAATGGCATTCCATCCAGTAACTGTTGAGACATTTCAGTCTGTGCCTGCAAATACATGCATACCATCATGCTGAATAAATCACTAAAAGTTGTCACCAGGTTAGTGACTATACATCTGGGCGTCCACAGGGAATCCACTGGGGTCCAGGTTATACTTCACTTCTATGAATGTGCATAGTACACCTGCTATGAATGTGCATCCTTGAGTGTCCAAGAATGACAAGGGAACAGTTTGACTGGTATGCATAGCCTTGTGGGAAAAAGCTAAAAACAGAAAACTCTTTGATTCCCCCGAACTAACATGTTCCCTCTGCATAATGGTAATTTGAAGAAAATATGATCTGACTTTATTATTTTCACATGTCTTCTGTCACTAATATGTTCCACCATCGTCCTAACTATGTTAACTTTAATTCAATTTGACCACTGCTGCAGACCAGCTCAGCAGCAGAAAATGATCTTTCCACTTTATCTTCATAACTCTCTTAAAGGCATGCAGCATGAAGTGGCCCACAAACTCAGCAGAGGCCTTTACATGGGTTTACATCATACATGCAAACAGCTGTATATATGTGTTGCATGCTCTTTTTACTTTATTATCTTTTACATACCCTATATTCAATATAACATAAACAAACCAGTCTATGGTCATTTGGAACTGACCTTGTTATGTAATGTCAAGTACCTTTGGCACTTCAGGATCTTGGCTACTGCTGCTGTTCATGTCACGACAGACAATGCTTCAGCACTGTCTGTGGGCAGTGTCCAAACCTCTGTGGTTCCATCAGGGCAGCATCCAAGCACCCTCCTCAGGTTACCCCTCGCTACCCCACCACCCTGCCCCTCCTCCCTCACTTATTTGTTTCACTCAATTACTGACACCTACGGTACACTTAAGTCTGGCCAAGACATGTTTTACACATCCTGGTCCACACTGAATGCCAGAGGTTGGACAGGCAAGCCTCATACCTCGACCTTTGTCAGTGACAGTGAGGGAATATGTGACTGTTATTTAATCGTCAGTGGTAGCTTCTCTTTCTCACATCAACTCACTATCGCCCTGAAACTGCTGTTAAAAAGTTACCACAAAGAACAAATCTTGTTTAATAAATATCAGTAGACCTTTGCAGGATTTTGATTTGGGGCTTGGACCAAATGTTATTAGACTGCTTGTAGCAGTCACCCATTCTTAGGTATTTGCTGGTATTTCTCTTTCCCAATTCATTGTAGTTGAATGTAGACATTCCTCTGAGCTAATTGAAGAGTTATTCAGATCACCTGTGGTGAAGGGTGTTGGGATTGGCTAAATAATAACTGAAAGCAGGGCCGGGGCATTCCCCTCTTGAGTTAGGGTTAGGGTTGTGACAACGCTCTCTCTTTGGGGCTAAAGAGAGGTTGGGAATTGCCCACACGTGACTTTTTTATCCTTCCCCAACTTCCTGCAGACCTTGATTTAGCAGATATTGTCAGCCAGAAACTTGTCTGTGTTTTAGGCCTTTTTGAGACTTTTTGCTGTATTTTGCTGTATTCTGGGGCCCAGTTTGAATGAATACAGTGACACACCTTTCAATATGGTTACTTGCATTTGGTTAGATCTAGTGCTATTCGTACAAAAATGTTTGCTTGCCTAATGATAACCTGCTGGCTTTATTTTGTTTATTTTAATTGAATCCAGCCTTATATACTTGTTTTTATTTCCTTAGTGTCAAAGGCCATTATTATTAAGGATAAATTTGTCATTGTGAAGGAAGCTGGGAGATTTGTTTTTCCAAGTAAATGTATTTTGTAATTTTAGGTGGTTGGGAACTGGTTCTCATTTCAGGCTTCTTCCCAATCAGCTGAAGTCAGGTGAATCTTTACCACCACATGGGGGTGCTGAAGTGCAAAACACAACATTTCAGAAAACGCATTAAAAAAAATCAAAATACATAGCAACCTTCTTGTAAACACTGACAAATCCGAAAACATAACAAAACCATTGAGAAATGTAAAAGCATAACATTTTAGAAAACAAATCAACCAATGAGATGTGTTTTCAGTTTTGTTTTTGTGGGGGGTTTTTTCATTTCGTCAAGTGTTTTACACCTCAGGGCCACTGTATTTTAACCAATTAGAATGCATTACCATTGTAATCAGTGATGGCCAGGCCAAACACTGGAAATCCACTGGTTTGTATTATTATACCCAATTATCTGCCAGACAAAACTTGCAAAAAGATTGTCACTGTTGGCAGATAACAGCTAATAGCACAATGCAGAAAACACTGTTGACCAAAATTGAATTCACATATGATTGCATGCAGTGTGGTTGCTCTGAATATATGAGCTTGATGTTCTCTGGTCACTAATGCTGACAATCCCCCTCAGCAGGTGATAAGTGCACAAAGCTTCCAGATACAAGAGGTGACAAGCGACATCATGAGCACTAAATGTGATTCAGGGTGTTAAAATAGGAACATGAAATTGTCATGGATCAGTGATGGAGAGGGAGAGAACATGAAGTCCTGCTTGCATCATTTAGGACCACTGACTGTAGTCAGTGTTTAGGATGGGCACTGACCTATTCACCACTACCAACTTGTGATTTGACTAGACTGATTCACAGGCAGCTGATCTTACCTTCATCTCACCTCCAAGAATTTACACTTTCACATCCACTTTTAAAACAGACTGCAGTTGAGTGATACTCTTTTTGTCCAGTTAGTTGTTTTGGGCACTTCAGACAATATGAGATCATGCTAACATGTTATTAGATCAAGTTCCAAAGTTTGAAGATAATATGAGGCTTCAGCAGTGTGACGAAATCAAATCAAGTGTAACAGTCTTCTGTTTCCCTAGACAGAGTTCCCTTGTTGAGCTGCAGTGGAGGGATAGTAACAAAAAAAGGGAATTTTGCACTAAAAAGAGGATAATCTTTAAGCTATCCACTTGATTTGCCTAACTTAGACTACTAAAATACATGAGCTTCAAATAAAGTTTAAATATATTTTTTCACAAAATAAAGACTGTGGATTTGAGACTCCTGAGAAAGACGACACATAGGGATGTAACATTAGTTGCCAAAACTGACCAACAGTCACTTTTGAGTATATATATAGGCCACGAATTTGGGTGGATGGCTAGATCCTTACTTGCCAAAAGTGGTCTTAGTGGATGTTGCTACAGGACACTGCTGTTCGCCTCCTGTTTCTAATCACAAGTTAGTACAGTTTTTTATTTTTAAATGAACCTAGCATTGTCATGGTGTTGATATGATGACAAAGGTTGCCTAACCTTTAAGGAAGGAGTGTTATTGTGTCTAAACCTAACCAGACCTTAACCACATTATCACACCATAAAACACCATTATTTTTTAACAGTGATTAAATACTCCTATGGTTCATTCGGTAGTGTATAGTCAAACGACCTATGTGGTTGTTTAATTTGGAGGACTTGATGGGGGATTTTATCTCCCAATCATTTCATAAATTTAAAAGCGGATTAGGAAGGGACCTTTAAATGGCCAGTATAGAACAGAGGAATGATTACAGCTACCAAATCCTGTTTCAATGTTCATATAGGCACCTGACTGTTATTTTAAAACAAACTTGAAAAATTGTGAGCCTATCCTTTAATGGCATGATCGTCAGTTTTTATGCTCCCGCTATGGATCCTTTTACCACAGGTATTTTGAACTGTCATAGCATGAAAATCAGCAGGTGCTACTAATGACATTAACAATGGCACAGTTCTCCCACAGGACCCTAGAACTGTAATGCTGTTACTGTAACACTGTAGCACAGTAACAAGGAGCCATCAGCTGTGCTTTTACTGCTAATTGATGTAGACGTGGCAGGTTGAACACTTTACAAAGTAAAACTCCTATAATACATTAAAACTACCATCACATATGTCAGCTTCTTCCTTTAGCATTAGCCTGGTTCCTCATTATGGGCAAATATCCAGAAGCCTTACGAACATGTAAACGACAGCTGCTGTCAGCCATTAGTCCTCCTCCTCCACACTAACCCCCATCATGTAATATGAACTGTAGACATACATTTAGCTGCCCTACTAATATCACACTGTGTACCACTGTGTGTTCCTCAGTCTGACGACCTTACAGGCAGTTATAATTAAATAGAGGTCATGGCCTTGTGCTCTTTGTACATTGTGGAGTATCTCATGTACAAGCATGTGGTGGGAGGTGTAACAGAGAGGGAGTCCCCAGCTTAGATGTGATTGTTTTGAAGTCATACTAACTATTGTTTACTATATAATGCTGAGTGCTAGCAATTTGTTCATGAAAATGTCTGCTACTGTCTTTAATTGATCTGAGAGAAACACTCAAACAATCTTTGGCTTTGCTCTTGAGAAGACCTACCATATTAATAGACATGAAGATGACACCAAGTTCTCAAATCAAAATAGCAATAAACTAATAAAGGAAGTTCTAAATCTTATGTGTAATTATTACATGAATAAAATTACTATGGACTAAACAGAAACGTGACTACAGTAATTAATGTACTGTATACAATGACAGTAAATAGATGCAGTCCATCCTGTCCACTCAGCTTCTTCTTTTAGATTCTCTAAACAACTAACCCACTGCAACTGTCCACTATATGAGTGCCTCAAATAGTCCTCTTGTCACCATTCAAGGAGATGAAATCTGAGTCTTAAATCTGGAAGGTGCTGAACATTTGACCTGCTCTGTACTTAATCATTGACTAAGCACTGGTCGCGCACTGACATAAAACACAAAAGTGACTGGTCAGCAGAAGTGTAGTTGAATTATTTGGTTACATTTGGTTACAAATTAACATTTGTAACCAAATGTTAATTTGGCTACATGTAATCTGATTGGTCAGAATAGCATTTCTATAGGGAATATACAGATGATTATGCATATTGCTTTTAAGACAACCATCAACGGCCTCACAATAAGCCAAATAAGAGCTCCACCTGATAACAAGGCAGAACATATTATGCTGTACGGTGTACGCTATATTAGCATGTATGAGATGAATGTATGATGTCAGTTGATTGTCACTTTTGTGTATTACAATTTGCATCCTCTGACCTCACCCTCATCTAAATGCATTCTCTCCTCTCCTCACCTCATAGATCTCTTGGCAGAGTCCTCCATCCATGATGATGAGCCTTTGGTGCGCCTGCAGCTTCAGCAGCCAGAGGGAGACCTCTTCTCCTGTGGATGTGACACAACAGAGGAGAACGCGAGCCAGAGCTCCTCCAACGACACCCCGGCCCCAGAGAGGACCATGTGTCAGCCCTGCACACCCCCGTCAGCTTTAGGTGCTGCCACTGAAGAGCCAGCATTGCGTTCAGAGCATGAAGAGGAGGCGGAGGAGGAAGCAGCCGCTGCTGAAGAGGATGCTCCCACTGTTGAGGTGACAAGTGAAGAAGAACAGGAAGAGGCAGTCCCCCAGGAGAAGAATGTAGAAGGAGAGGAGATTTCTGATGAAGTAGCTGATGCAGAGCCTGTGGAGGAGGGTCAAAGTGTAGAGGAGGAGGAAGTAGCTGAGGAGGTTGCATCATCTGAAGACGAGGAGAAGGTAGCAGAGGCAGAGGTAGAGGAGGAGAACATAAAGGAAGGAGGAGAGGAAGCAAATGAGGAATTGACTCATGAGGAGGAAGAAGAAGAGGACATACCTCAGGGAGATGAGGAAGAACCTGCTGTTGAGGAGGACGCTAACATTGCTGAAGATGCAGAGGAGGAAGAGGCTGCAGTGGTCGAAACAGAATTAGAAGCAGAACAAGCAGAGGTTCCTAAAACTGAATCTGACCCTGTGGAGGCAGAGGTCACTGCAGAATCTGAGGCTGAACCAGAGGTGGCTGCAGAGCATGAAGCAGAGCATGAGGCAGAACCTGAGGCTGAACCGGAGGTGGCTGCAGAGCATGAGGCAGAACCTGAGGCTGAACCAAAGGTGGTCGCAGAGCATGAAGCAGAACCTGAGGCTGAACCAGAGGTGGCTGCAGAGCTTGAAGCAGAACCTGAGGCTGAACCAGAGGTGGCTGCAGAGCATGAAGCAGAACCTGAGGCTGAACCAGATGTGGCTGCAGAGCCTGAAGCAGAGCCTGAGGCTGAACCAGAGGTGGCTGCAGAGCATGAAGCAGAACCTGAGGCTGAACCACAGGTGGCTGCAGAGCCTGAGGCAGAACCTGAGGCTGAACCACAGGTGATTTCAGAACCAGAGCTGGCTGCAGAGCCTGAGATAGAAGAGATTGCAGAACTAGAATCAGAACCTGAAGTCATTTCACAGCCAGAGGTGATTCCAGAGGCTGAGATAAAGGCAGACACATCAGAGTCTGTTGAGGTGGTGGCTGTGGAAGACGTACCCATGGTAAAAACAGTGGAGGAGGCTCCTGTGGTGGAAGAGACACCTGATGATGTTGAGGAAGCGACAGTGGAGGAGGTGGCAGCAGAGGAGCCTGCACAGTCCAAAGGTACAGAAAGAAAAATACCAATACTATGAAGTACTTGTGCATCTCCTTTCATCTTAAGTAGTAGAGTAAAGCTGTACCCGGGAGGTAACTTAATTCTTCCTGTCGTTGGAGGCCTATATCTTGCCTAGCTGACAGCCTGAGCATCTACACCTAGAGAAGGTTGGGATAATATTAGAGTAAACCTCTCTCCATGGTCACAGCTTCAGTAATTAAAGAAGCATGCCACTATCTGGTGACCGCGTGTTGACACCTGCTATAAAAGGTGATGGCTGAGACACACACACACATATTTTGTATATTGACAAGTAGGATACAAAAAGCTTGTGTTAAAATGGTAGTTTTGTTATTTTGTGATCTGCTGAATTCCATCTGGTTCAATATCAGCTTTTTTGTGATCACAGAACATTCTTCTATTTGAAAAGAGACAGCTTTATTAATGATCAATTAAACATTTAATGCTTAATGTTGGTCATTTATTGGTCATTTATAAGGAGAGAGTTTCACAAAAGATGTTTTAAAAACATTACTTACAACTTATAAAATCTACATAAAGTATGCCTTATGGAACCTTATGGAAAAATATATTTGGCAATGCGGTGGGGATTTTGCTCAGATGGGTCATAAAATGACAGCAAAGATCTTTATCTTTCTCGTTTCCTCTCTTTCTCTCTCAGGCATGCCAAGCCCCCTGAATATGACACTGAGTGTAGCTAAAGGGGAATTAGCAACAACCTCTGGTACAGAAATAAACAGACCAAAATAGCAGAGGAAAGGAATAGACAGATACATAGGACAACAGCATGATATAACAGTGTACTCAGCTCAGATGGTCTGGTCACTCACAGCTCAGGAAGTCATCCACCTGGCGATTACATTTTTCTCTGTAACCATGTCAATTGAATTTTCATGAATTGTCTTTGTCAACAGATAAGAGAATGTGGTTGACTTCAGAGATAAAACATGATCAGTATCAGTTATTGCACACTATAGAAAACTGCAAATTGGTTTCCAATGCCTTATTTGTCAGAGCATTAAGAGTAATTTAATACATTTGGCAGTGTTAAGGTTTATAACTCACCAGTCGACTGAGAGTCTGTTCTTCCAATCAGCAGGTGGGGATGAGGCAAAGGGCCAGACACTGAGAGACCGCTCCCACATTGAGGACACACTGAGACTGGGTTCTGCCGAACCCTCAGAAGAGTACTCAGGTAAGGGACAAAGACATCTCAAAATTACTGACATCATGCTTGCAGTGAAAGGGTAAAATTTAAACCCACCAACCACCAGTACCACAGCACATATATATCCAAACATGCATACACATTCCTGACAGTGAATCCTCTTGATCAAAAACTGGGTCTTTGCTGTTGAAGTTCTGTGTGGAGAGCTTGAAATGAAAATACAGCACACTGTTTACAGCTACTTTGTCAATGGAAAAAGAAAAACAGATGTGTTTGCATGTGAACTAAAGGAAGTTTGAGTCAATTTTGGGGGCTGAAACTATTCTCAAAATTGTTTCATGATGTCTAGATCCTGGGGCTTTCATGTGCGAGTGTGTGTACTGTGTGAGTGCATGAACTGAGTGTGCGTGTGCGTGCAGACATGTCTCGAGGCAGGTGATTAATCAGTTTAAATGTATAACTCTGTCCTCTGCATGAAGGCCTCTTTGTTCTCTTAAATCAGACTGGTTCATTTCAGAAAAGTTCTGCAGAGAAGCCGGTCTCTTAATCACCTCGGCTCAATTCAATAAACTTTACGAAGGCAATTCATCACACACTGCCAAAGCAATTGTTGCAATCAGTAATGATAGCAAGAGCATTAATAAAAATCCTGTCCAAAATGGCGCCATTACACACTCTCTCTCTTTCTTTCTCTAGCTGCAATGAAGAAGCTGTTGAACATCTACCACAAGGCCATCAAGCCGGTGGAGCAAGCCTACAAGTACAATGAGCTCAGGCAGCATGAAGTCACAGGTAAAAACATTTGCATTTGTATCACATGCACTGTCTGAAATAGGCTCTACAGACCCCAGCAACCACAAAATCATCTGTTTATGACTTCAACTGCAATTCAGTTTGCATAAAGTAGACTGTAATGATGCATCTTGTTGGGCACGTGAGTAAGACACCACAACTTTGGCACCAATGGCATTAATCATCTGATATACCTAAAACCATAACTGACTCATTGGAAATCCAACAGAAAGGCACCATATCCACTCACTAGTTTTAACCACCTGTATCAGTTCACCACAGTTAACCGCACAGCACATGTAGTGGCACATGTTTTATGAAACTGTAGCTGCACAGAAAGAATAAGACGTAACTTAAGTCCCAGTTCAGATGAAACGAAGCCCGACTTGAAGTTGTTCAAACCTCTCAGAGAAGCACAATAAGAACTCTGTCTGTTGATAATTAAGGGAAACATTGTGTGGGCCAGCCTCCCTACAACTTTGTTCCATGGCACTTGAGGGCAGGGAGTATAATTTATGCTAAGAAGCCGGATGAAGACTTCATGCTGTGCCATGTGACTCTGGGACCCCTTGTGGTGCAGAATAGAAGGACATGTACACAATAAGAATGTTTAATTTTGGTGTCTTTTTAACATCAATATATGCATCACTGTGTGCTTCATTAAATCCAAAAGGACATGCTCTTTTTTGGACCATGAATGTTCTTAACAATAACATTGCAGTTTCCATCCATTAAATAATGCCTTTTCTTGTATGTAAGTTTGATATTGTGTCCTGAGGGTGGCACTAACGGAGAGCTAATGGATCTATGTAGTTGTGTAGTCGATTTGCACATTTAATGTCAGCCTGCACATTTGATTTGATATTTCCTGTGTACAAGAACAAACTTTGATCAAGAGATCAGAAGACATTTTTAGTGATCATCCTCAGCAGAGTATGAATGTTCATGCAAAAAAATGTATCATTCTATCCATCCCTTTTACAGATATTTTGCTCTGTACAAAAGTATTGAATGGACAAAGAGATTAAAAAAACACATCCTCCTTAAATAATATAAACCAAAAAAAAGCTTAATGATCACAATTTTATTTTTGTGAAGCAGATTTTCTGTGTTCCTCCTCTCTCAATCCCTCATGCTATGTCCCCACTGCAGATGGGGAGGTCACCTCTAAACCAATGGTTTTGTTCCTTGGACCCTGGAGTGTCGGCAAGTCCTCCATGATCAACTACCTGCTGGGTCTTCACGGCACCTCGCAAGAACTCTACACAGGTTCATGCTGAAAAAATTTGATTGTTTGTGAGGTAGCTTATAAGTGACAAAGCCATTATTCAAAAGTAGTCATAATAATCGAAAGTAGTGATAACAATCCAAATACAGTTATATATAAGGTTTATATACAGTAGGGTTACCCACTCTTCTGTGATGACTACTACTTAAGTGAAATATTGCAATAAATGTGTTTGTTAATCTAGAAATATGTAATAATGATCTATAACATAATCTAAAACACTAATCATGATTTATATCTTCATTGTCATAAACTGTACGCATTTATTAATATTAACATTAACTATAAATTAGCTAACATGTGAATTGAGGATTATTTTTAATGCAAAATCTAAAGTGCTGCTTTACAATCACAAAGACATGCAATAAAAAAAGTCCATAAATTGTTCCCTGTTAAATCGTTCCATCCTCATCCCTCCACCAGGTGCTGAACCAACCACCTCTGAGTACACCGTCATAATGCATGGCGAGAAGTTTCGGTCCATAGAAGGCATTGTTATGGCAGCTGACAGCTCACGGTCCTTGTCCCCACTGGAGAAGTTTGGCCAAGGCTTTTTGGAGCGGCTGGTGGGCATCGAGATGCCCCACAAGCTGCTGGAGAGGGTCACCTTTGTGGATACGCCTGGTGTCATCGAGAACCGCAAGCAGCAGGAGAGGGGTGAGCATTACTAATGGAATTAAGTTCATATCACAGCTGCAGGTACAAAATACTAATTTGACTTTTTTTCCCACTGTCTTGCCAAAATTGTTCTCTACCATGTTATACCAAGATTTCCCACAGGCTTACACAGACATTTATGTAGCTGTGATCAGAGTGGAAGCTCAATTAATCAATCAATGACTGAAATCTGTGGAGGCAACAGACATCAGCAACAGACATAAGTACCATATTAGATTAGCTTGTTTGATTGGCGTCATTATCATAGGCACTCATAAATACACACACACAGACAAAAACACACATACCACAACGGCAATAAGGAATCAATGAAATATTTTAGTTGCACAGTGAGTCAGGTTTATTTACTATGCATTTTAACAGAGTTGTGTCTGTTGAGTTACAACACTATATGTGAGAAATTTACTTTAAAAGGGAAGGTTTCATTGTAGGGTAATGAACAGTGAAACTAATGTTAACCATGAGCTAACCCGTGCTTCTGTTACAATAATACTTGCATGAAAAGTTCAGTATTTTTGAGCCCATCATGTTGCTTTGGGACATATCACAGGGCAGGAACCTTTTCATAAAATGAATCCCCTCCCTCTCTCAGGTTACCCCTACAGCGAGGTGTGCCAGTGGTTCATCGATCGGGCTGATCTGATCTTCCTGGTGTTCGACCCCACCAAACTGGATGTGGGTGGAGAGCTGGAGATGCTCTTCAGGCAGATGAAGGGCCGTGAGTCCCAGATCCGCCTCATTCTCAACAAGGCTGACAGTCTCTCCACCCAGAACCTGATGAGGGTCTATGGAGCCCTGTTCTGGAGCATGGCACCCCTGATCAATGTCACAGAGCCTCCTCGCGTGTACGTCAGCTCCTTCTGGCCTCAGGACTACACTGCAGACACAAGTCGACAACTGTTCATGAAGGAGGAGACTTCTCTGCTGGAGGACCTCAACCAGGTAAACTTATTTTCATTGACAATATGATTCCTTGAGTTTAGACACACTCTATGTGGTAATTGCTCCATTAAGCACCTGTTATGTTCACTCTCACCACATTTTCAAATGACTGACAATAATTCTTAAGATTTGAGAGGCTTTATTGTGACTAAAGTCATGAATTGCTTGCAATACACATCTCTGATTTATCTTTGTGTAAGAAGCACTTGATGTAAGGATGCTAGCCAAGTCTTAATGTCTAATTTTCAGAGCCAGAGAAACAGTAAACCTCTCTATATTCCCATCATTCAGATTTTCTGTCTCCCTCTTCTGTGTATTTATCTTTTTTCTCTCCTTTCTTATTTCTCTGTCTTCTCCCCTGCAGGTGATCGAGAACCAGATAGAGAACAAGATTGCTTTCATCCGCCAGCATGGTATCCGTGTGCGCATCCATGCCCTCCTTGTGGACCGCTACCTCCAGACCTACTATGACAAGCTGGGCTGGTTTAGCGACCCCTACGAGGTGTTCCACGACATTGTCACTGACCCGGACAAGTACTACATCTTCAAATCCATTCTGGCCAAGACCAACGTCAGCAAGTTCGATCTGCCTGACAAGGAGGCCTATCAGGACTTCTTCGGAGTGAACCCAGTGTCCAGCTTCAAGCAGCTCTCCCACCACTGCAGCTGGTCCGGTGGCTGCCTGCTGGACAGGATAGAGAAGGCCATCTCACATGAGCTGCCAGCTCTGCTCAGCAGTGTCAGCAAGGCCGTGGGCACACCTGCCCCTGCGAAGGCTGCCCCTACACCTCCACCCCCACTCCCTGGCACCTGCGAGGGTCCTGGGTGTGAGGAGAAACCCAAAAACCGTTGGAGGAAGCAGTGAGCTGGAGGAGGAGGCAGTGAGAGGGGAATGGTGGAGGAGGAAGAACAGAGGAGGCAGATGGCGGCGACAGCAGCAGCAGCAGCAGCAGCCAGAGGCGTTCCTAAAATAATCCCCACTGCTGTTATTCTCAGGACTGTGATGTGGGGGAACTGAGAGATAAAGAGAATAGAAAATGTTCAAAGATGTACCAGGCAGACCTGGGTCGGATTGTACTTAAAAAATACTATCCAACCGAACCAATACTATTCATAGTGCCTGTTTTTTTCTGCATGAAGTACAAAATGGAAATAATTTACTCCATCAGAATAGTTCAAATAGTCTCAGACTAAAGTTGTAAAACACTGAAATATTGATTTTCAATTGATTTTCAGATAGTAAATTAATCTATAACAACTTATTACTACACATGGTCCTGAATGACACCCTCAGTATCTGTTACTTAAGTCCTCTAAAAAATAACAATAAAAATGAGTTGCATATTTGACTGCAGTTTGCTAGAAAGTGTAAATAAAAAGTTGTGTTGTCAACTTCCATCAGAAGCATTGCTGTCTGACTAAACTTGCTATGAGTCTGCAGCAGAAAATATTTCCAAAAGATGGAAATTAGTATAAAAAGACCTCTCTTTTCTACATAATCTCTTATGATAAGTGAAATCAGAGCACAGTTGTTTTTCTTGTTTCTCCCAGTTTTCAAGTTTGTACATTATTTATTCACATCTTCAGAGAAAGATGCTGGCAGTGACTCCTCTTCCAGAGAAACTAAATGCATGCCACTCTTATGTCTGATTCAGTCAAATCTGCTGTGCTGTGTTTTTACTCTCTATCCACCTAATCGCCATGTTAATATCCTCAAAATCAGTGCAGGACAGAATGGTGCTCTTGTGTTTATTTTAGCAGTAGTTCAAACACATTCAGCCAATGTGTCACTATACTGTACTGTAATTTTTCTTTGTATTGTTCTATACTCTTTTCATCATTGAAATAAGTCACATTTTGCCATATCAGTGCTTGTGTTCTCCTCAAAACTCCATCATTTATTTGGAGATTTCTATTCAAGTAAACTTAATGCCAGTGTGGCCTTTTCAGCCCTCTGAACTATTGCTAGTTTTACCTCAACCTGGCTACATGCCATATAGGGCATTTTCTTTAAAAATGTAATCTTCCGTGTTCTTTTGGGTCTGTTTGTAATTGTTCCTCTTTTGTGTGATTTCTTTCAAGTAAACTGCGAAAACATTTTCAGGCTTGTTTCCTTTGTGAGGGTACACAGACATTACTGATAAGAGCACATCCACTGAAATTTTTATTATTCGTACCATTTTGTTGTTTAACTGCAAAATGCAATTAAGGAAAGTTTGGGAAATATGAGCCAAAGACAAGCAACAAACATCAACTCTTATCGTGACAACATTCAGCAGTTTGGACCTTAGAGTAAAATATGTCACACTTATTTGTTCACACATAGCAAGCACACACATTGTATGGAATGGAACTATGTAGCAGCTGGGTGAGCACACATCAGCCCCAAACCCCATTAACAATAAAATAAAAATGCTGTTTTTTGATAGCTGCTGGTTAATTATCCATGCAGTGACTGAAAAAAGCCACCAGGAGGCGCCTCCATTCAGTGTGTTAATCGACTGACTCCTTCACAGAGAGAAGGGTAAAAAGAAGCTTGATGTCTTTTTATCAGCTGCTAAAGCTTCACCTTTAATGCAGGGACACTCAAGGGAGACAATTGCTAATTGGAAAGAAAAAAAAGAAAGTAAACATTACCAAAGTTTTAATCAACTTTACCGTACTTTCTTACTTGGTATTTTATCAAAACAGGACACAGTTCTGTCTTTAATCCATTCAGTGATAATCTAGTTAGGTAGCATGTGAATATTCCTAAACTGATCTCTGCTGATTGTTTGTCATGGCTGAATCTTGTTATAATTCCTGTATTATTGAGTTAAAAATGTGTTCATTCAAAGCAGTGAATACTTTTTGTTTGTCAAGAGAAGTGTATGTATGTGAAACCCAACAGTGTGTCTGAAGTCAGTTTGGTATTGAATCATAAAAACAGTCACCTAGTGACATGGCAGAGCCAGTATGACTGTGACAAGGACTCACCAAGGTCTACTTTAAAGTACCAAATAAAGTACATACACAGGATTTTGTCTTGGTCACATGATTGGAATGTCATACTGATCACAAAATATATTTTTAAAAATGGCCCCAAGACATTCCAGGACAGTAGACAGTAGATAAAAATCTCATTAGAATTATAAATCAAATGATCTAAATCTGTATTTGCACGCAGTAGTTTGTAATGAAAGAAAAAGAGCATTACCTTCTTTTTGAGAAAAGTTCCTCATTAAATTCATTAACACAAGATTAGAACAATTCATCAGCATACAGAAACACATATGGATCTGAATATCACTCCCAGTGGTGATGAAGTCTATATCTCTTACTGCACACACAGTATCTCTCTGTATGGGTTAGAACTCAGTCCTCTTTACATTTTTTTTATCCACCAGAGGGGTTGTGGGGGAGCTGGACCCAATCTCAGCTGACATTAAGTGAGAGGGCAGGTAAAGATTGGACAGGTTGGCAGTCAATCACAGGGCTAACAGATAGCAAAGAGACAGACAACCATTCACATGTTCACACATTTTTTTAGTCTTTGAGAGAAATCCAAAGTACCCACACAGTGACAGGGAGAACACTCCAACTCAAAAAAAAAAAAGCCCCAGCTTGCCAGTGAATTCAAACCCAGAACCATTGTGCTGTGAGGTGACAGTGTGAGTCACTGCACCACCATGCTGCCCTCAATCCTCTCCTCATATAAAATGAAAATTGCACAGAGATATGGATAAAGGTTCAATGGCAGGGGCGGATTTAGGGGGCAACAAGATCCAGGACGAAGCCCAGGGCACCCAGAGCCAGGGCCAATTTTTTCTGCAAAATTTAATTTTACTGCATTGCATGACAACTGCAAACATTAGTACATTAGTAGAAATAGAGATATATTTAGAAAAAATATAACATTTATATTATACTTTATATTAATTATTACATTTTTCATTTCATTTCTGTAACACTGCCTTAATTAAAATATTTTCAGAAGTTTTACTTTTAATCACAATTGTTATAAACTAAGTGTTTGAAGTCACTGTTCAGAAATTATTTTTTTAATAGATTCAGAGCTTTTGAGAAAACATTCGTTGCTGAAGCCCCAAAAGCCTCCCCCTGATGCCGCCCCTGTTCAATACTATACAGTTAGCCTGGTTCCAGACCTCTGAATCAAAGTAGATTTGCTTACAAAAACAATTTTATCCATACAGAGAAATGCAAAGCTAACAGCAAATTATAAACAACTCTCTCCAAGGCCTGTCTAACACACAGAAAGAAAGTAAAATAAGTAAAATGTTCAAGATGCTTTTAAAAAGCGTAACGAATAAAACCAGAACAGCAAGTTTTGCTTGCATGTCAACAGATCAATGTCTCTAACTCCATCTGCTGATGAGGACCATTTAGACAATTAAAAGCTCAAGAAATTAGCATTTATGCTGAAATTGAAAATCCTTATACGGATACACTGAAGCTATGGCTTAAAGTAACATAGTCTACCATATGGTCAACTAATCCAAGTATAAAGGCTGGAGTTTAGCCATGCCACTGTACACCAGTGTCAAAACAGAAAATGCCAATGTAGCACATGGCCTTTTTAAAGATGGGCTGGATTTAGGGAAACCCCTCACCAGTAGATTTAACCAATTTCCCATATTTTTGGAATATTGTTTAATACAACATAAAAAGCAGCTCTCTCAAATCTAATAAAACCTGCAGCCGACCGTGGACTCAAGAAGTCAATTTCCCCACAGAAGTCAATAAAATATCACACTAACCACACCAAGATGACACCAACACACACAATGTGGTGTGAACGCACCTGTGCATATGTAATCAATGCTAGACATGTAAATATGTGTTTGAGCTCATATTCTGTGTATAATCTGTGTTTGCAGAGTTGAGAAGCAGGGCTTCCAGGTTTTAGTAGGCCAAGTGTGAACACAGACTTATCAGGGCAGCTTTATCAACTCTTCAAACAGGCCTCTCTTGTAGGCTCTCGAATGTAGTCACACATGCATGCACGTACATGCCAAACAGACACACACACCACACACGCACGCACATACACACACACAGGTTTACTTGCTTTATTGGATTCAAAGTTTAAACATGATTGCCTTTTCAAAGGAAGAGGAAACAGACACACACTTACATTGAATCAGCACTATCTCCTTACCATCTTGCTATTCACCTGCTGTTCACAATCTCATCTCTTCACTATACCCTGCCAGAAATACACTGTGGTCCGTAGAAACACCAGTCCATTCAAGCTAATGAAGCACATACCGCCATTCTATGTTGGCCATCGAAACAGCATGAATAACAATCCTGTTGGTGTTTCCTCTGCTGGATTAGTCAGGGATAATGTGCATTGTGTCAGTGCTCAGTAAATCATCCTCCTTTTAACCTCATGTTTTTTCCGTCTTCGGTGTACTTGGCCTTGAAGATTAAACTTTAGCCAAACTGAAAAGTGCCTTTCATATCTCTTTCATTTCCTATTTTCTGTAGTAATTTGCATTGTGCTAATGTCTGTGCAGTTTTGATCCTCATTTGTGAGAGCACTATTCCCCTACTCCAAGATAGTATAACATTTGTTCCTTCTTTTCACAAAAACAAAATTGATCCTTGACATCTGTTGCCTATATTGCTTTTATTAGCAAACATGTTGTGTGTTTATTAAATATGCAAATTAAAATCCTACACAACAGATTTGATGCATTTCACAGATGTGGTTATGGGTGCTCATCTGAAGCACTCTCGAAACAGCATTAGGAAAGATCAAGATCACCTCTCAAATGGCCCTCAGCTGCAGTCTTGATATATTGCTGATGTTTCCATAAAAGACAGATGGAGGGAATGACATCGGCTGACTCCCTTGGTTGGTCAGAGAAAGGCTAATTGGGCATTTCTGCCGGTTATATAAAGCTAACTGGACCAAACTGCTTTAAATTCTGGTTTGGGTTAGCTAACATACCCCTTTACAATGTGTTGTGATGCTGCATTACAATACACAGGAAAAACTGGTATTTGATGTTCATCTCTGTAGGAAGTAAACAACTACTCAAAAGGTTACTATTACCTTTACTTGGGAGTTTAAAAGATACAGGTTCATGGAATTATATTTAAACCAAACCATGTTGACAAGAACCAAACATTTGAGTGTAAAAATTTACTGGTGCTTCAATTTAGTTGTCATGACTTTTTTGGTCTGAGAGAAACTCGCATAGTGTTTCATAATCACTGCCATCATTAAGAAATGGAGAATCTTAGTTATCCTGTAAGCCTTGAGTCAAAAGATGTTCATTTCAAAATTCAAAATGTATTACAATAACAGGAGCTTTTGTGATACTGAAATTGAAACATCAGATCATTCTGTGAGGATCTGCTGTTTTTGCTGCTCTCAAAAGAGAAGATATTGTGTTTAGTATCATCTCAGAGAATATTAAGCGTTGGTATAGAACAATCTGACACTTTTGGCTACCCATGTATCTAAATAGAGGAAGACAAAACCTGTGTTTTCTGTTTTTAAGGACTTTATGGACAGTTATCTCAGTGCTATGAACACCCATCAGCAGCTGTGTCAAGACCCACAAACACCAGCAGGGTGATACCGAAGGTAAGATTCTGACTTCAAATTAAAGGCAGGAAATTGTTTTACTTCAGTTCTAAAGTAGTTCTTTGTTAAACTGGCTTTGTGTCAGTTTTAGGGTCAGGGTATGCCGTAAAGTAAATGTTAAAGTTAGCCTCTTCAGTTATCCCTGTTGGACCCCTGTCAGTTCAATAAAAAAATAATGTAAGTTACACAATACCAAATAAATAATAACAACATTGTTTTTTAAAATCACATCAGGGCAGACAATTTATACCAACTCCTGTAGTAGGTGTTGCTTACCATCAATTAGCATTACTATCAATTATATATACATAGAAGAAATAGCAGTTGAATCTATTTGAAAACATTTATGTAAATTTAATTAAACAAATGAGGTGATAAATGCCCAGATACAACCATAGTTTGTTCATTAATATATGTTTATATATGTTGTGACTGTATAAGATATCTTGTTTCATGTTCCATTCTTAAGGGAACTCTTTAACATCTGGCCAGGGGTCAGGCTGCAGATACAAATTTGTATCTGTTAATGAGTGATTATTGTCCTTATCAAGCAAAGCAACAAGATCAAATAAAATGCAAATGACAACCTGCTACAGCTATAAGCACTTAACTCTGCACTGTTATCATTGACTATTACTTTTGCAGTTTTTATATAGGTTTTATTGTTATATAACTATATCTAGGCTATATCTATATACATATATATATACAGAGAGAGAGAGAGAGAGAGCGAGCGAGCGATATATATATATTATCTACATTGTGATTTGTTACATATGAATCCCCATCCAAAAATTAAAGTTTAAAACATTGAAGGCGTCTCTGTGACTTTTCGGCTTTACTTTACTGTGCAAACCAGTTGGACTGGACTTTTTAAAATCAGTTGTATGTCTTACATTCGTTCTTGAAAGGAACGACCGGAAACCGTGTCTTTTTAAACTGCGGTTTGCTTGACGGTTGGTCCCACTAACCCTCACCGCTACAACAGCTGGGGGAGGATTTCCGACCCAGTCACAGCGAAGATGGTGGCAGCTATACGAGCACAGATATTACGTTCTCCCGGATAAGACGGAAAAACTGCCACAAAAGTCCCGGAGCAGGTCTGTTTTTATTTAGCCCCCCCTCAACTCCGGCAGAGAGCTATATCAGGGGGGAAAGGGAGGCAACCAGCGGCGGACGGAAGAGGACGCACCACAGCCAAAGCGCACAGTGTTGTGTTTGTTAGACACATGCATGCCAGCGAAAACTAGTGCTATCCAGACTTAAGGAATTGGTTGAGATAAGAAGTCAGCGCTGTTTAAGAGGCGGGTTTTGATCATCCAACTGAGGACATATTCAACTGGTTTCCTTTGTTGCTCTGGGGATTTTCTAATTCTTTGCTCTTGGGGGGGAATACGAGAAGAGGAAATCCAGCCTCAGCTCCAAATAACCAGAGTGGGTCTCCTCTCCAAACGCAGGAAATACGGCCTGGGAAAAAAAAGTTTGGGAGCGTTTGGAAACGAGAGGGGGGCTTTCGCTGACGTTTTGCACGCGTTCTTGGTTTTAAAGTACTACGTCTTTTTCTATCAGACCTTCCTGGTATTCCACTTTGGTGCCACAGAATAAGTTGAAGAAAAGCATTCAAATGTTACACGCCGTTGGTGTTGTTATTGCAAGAGTTTTGATCATCACTATTTATAGACCAGCCTGTTCCGACCGAGGCTGTTCCTCATAGCTGTATGTTTTGCCAACTGCGCGCAACAAGTTGCAGACACTCCCAGCAGAGGCAAAGCTACGCTAATTTGGGCCAGTGGATGATATTTTCTGCGCTTCTCTTTTCGGATTACGCGTCTTTGAATAGCACATACCCCTCCCCGAGGCAGAGGGGGAATAAACTGTGGAGATCCGGAGAGGGAGTTCAGGAAAGGACGGGGCTGGATCCGTGGGAATAGGCCTGCCTGTCAGGCCTCTTATGATCTGGATCTTGGACTGGACAGAGCTCCAAAATAACTCCGTCTGGAATATTTGCAGGCGCCCTGTGGAATAAAGATGGAAGGAGAATGTATAGGAATAACAAATGCAAATCCTTAATACATTGAGCCATGCATGAGAAGGGATGTAGTGGAAGGTAAATCCGCCTTAATTACAGATCACCCACATTTTTAATTAACGGATTTGACAGATCGCCCACAATTTTAGATTGGATTGAATTTTTATGTAAACATTAACAACATCTAGTCAGCTACATTATGTGAAATGGACTGATAATTTATTACTTTTCAGATTTTTTTCTCATTTTTATAGTTTTGATGCTTTAAAAATGGTGGAATTCCTAATATCCACACGTTGTATATTTTAGCACCGTGTAGTTGTTCAGAACAACAAGACTGTGTGGTGTTTTAAAAAGGGAAAGGAAGTGTAAATGGGCTATTTGTAGCGAATGTTGTGGAGATAAGAGGGACAGTTGAACTTTTGTAGCCACTTGCTGTGCACAACACCAACTGTTGACAGTTTACATCTGTATCTGCTCACACAGTGAAGCCCTGGACGCTGCTCCAAGCAAACGTTATTTCGGCAATAAGGAGAAAAAAACTGGCATTTTCCTTCAGGCTTTGTAATGTCAGCAGTATCGAAATATTGCGCACATTCAGAAGAGGTCATTTCCAGTCATGTAACGTCAGAACCGACTTGATCAAGGCACAAAAAAACGTTGCATCACTAACCAGTCCTTTCCGAGAAGGATGCTCAATTTGGGAGGCAGAAAGAGTGATGACAGTGTTTTTACCGCAGTTGGAGAGAAAGTCGGGCTCAAACCCAGAGCCTCTTTGGAGAAGGATTCATGTAATGTGAGTACTGACGCAAAACCGGGGTCGGATAATGAACTGCTCAAGAAACTGGAACGGTGCGTCTTGTGTGAGTGAGTGTGCAGGCTGCTGTGTGCGTAGCAAAGACGTCTGTGCCGTGCTCACCATTCATGCAGTGTGATTATTCCAACAAACACCTTTGCTCTCTCTCTCTCCCTCTCTGTCTGTCTGCCTGCCTGTCACTCTCACACCGCCGCCTCTTCCCTCCTCACCGTGCCACATGTGCACACAAGGCGCCCAAGCACTACGTCTAATTGCCTGAGCGCCATCAGGAGATATTATTGATATTTAACAACGCTCCCGCACCCCCTCGTTACCGCGTCACACCAGTCAATATGGCCACTCTGCAACATCACCGGCAGCTTCTCATGCATGGCACGGAAGTGAGCTGCGACTCCAGCGGGGATGGCGCCGTGACCGTGCGGATTACCAACAGCGCGCCACACGTGCATCAACATGAGCCACTGAAGACTGCCAACAGCGGAGGAGGAGCTGGAGGCTATGGGGCTGTGAGTAAAACGAACCCCAACCTCCACAAATACAGTATCTCCTCCAGCTGTAGCTCAGCAGACTCTAGACCGGCTATGACCTCCACTTCGAGGGTGCATAGGAAGGCGCCTCCACTGTTTGAACGCTCAGCTGCCCAGTGCTGGGACCCCAAGTTTGACTCCCCCATTCTGGAAGAGGCGTGCCAAGAGAGGTGCTTTCCTCAGACACAGCGGCGCTTCCGTTATGTCCTGTTCTACCTGGCTATTGCGACTCTACTCTGGGGAGTGTACTTTGGGGTCAATAGTGACCGCTGCCACCCTATTTCCTTCCTAGTCCCCACAGCCTCCTTTTTGGTCCTCCTAGTGCTCCTCTTTTTGTTCACCTTAACCCAGGCCTACACACGGCTGTACAACCAAACCTCCTTACTCCTGATCGCAGTCACCTTCGCCATCACCTTAGCTCCACAAATACAGACTGCTGGTTACACTGAGCTGGAGTGGAATGCATCATATCACTTACCATACAATGTAGCATCACCCCCAACCCCTTGCATCTCTCCTGTGGGCACATTTTCCCTGTGTATGGAGGTTCTGTTGTTGTTGTACAGTGTCCTCCATGTCCGTCTTTATGCCTCAGTGATGCTGGGGTTCCTGTACTCTATATTATTTGAGGCATTAGGGTGGCTACCATTGCTTCAAAGAAGTTATGACACTAATGGATTGGGGACAGAGGAGATGGGTTTAGGTTCTAATTGGGAAGGAGACACCCTCCGCTGGCTGGGCCCTGCCAAAGCCCTGCTCCACTTATGTGCACACGTCATTGGTATCCACTTGTTCATTATGTCGGAGGTGCGATCCCGCAGCACCTTCCTCAAAGTGGGCCAGGCTATCATGCATGGCAAGGACTTAGAGGTCGAGAAGGCCCTGAAGGAACGTATGATCCACTCGGTCATGCCTCGGCGAGTCGCAGACGAGCTGATGAAGCAGGGTGATGACGAGGGTGGCGGCGGTGAGAACTCTGGAAAGCGTTATTCCTCTGGTGCCTGCTCTGCCTCAGCCATCTCAGTGGGTGGTGGAGGAGGTGGTGGAGCTTCGCAATCTCAAAGTGCCACAAGCCCAAAGAACTACCCTCACAACAATCACAAACGCAAGAAGACCTCCATTCCTCGGGGCCAGATAATATTTAGGCCCTTCAACATGAAACGCATGGAGCCTGTCAGCATCCTCTTTGCAGATATTGTAGGGTTCACCAAAATGTCTGCCAATAAGTCAGCCCCGGCCTTGGTGGGCCTTCTCAATGACCTATTTGGACGTTTCGACCGTCTCTGTGAACTAACTTGTTGTGAGAAGATCAGCACACTGGGAGATTGCTACTACTGTGTAGCAGGCTGCCCTGAACCCAGACCGGACCACGCCTACTGCTGTGTAGAGATGGGCCTGGGCATGATCCAGGCCATCGAGCAGTTCTGCCAGGAGACATGTGAGACTGTCAGCATGCGTGTTGGCGTCCACACTGGCACGGTCCTCTGTGGGATTCTAGGAATGAAGCGTTTCAAGTTTGATGTATGGTCAAATGACGTCAACCTGGCTAACTTGATGGAGCAGTTGGGCATGGCGGGCAAGGTCCACCTGTCAGATGCTACTGCCCGGTTCCTAGATGACCGTTACCAAAGAGAGGATGGGCGGGTCGAGGAGAGAGCCGGGCAAAGTGTGGTGGAGAAACTGAAGGGTAAGTGGCTGTTCACATCTGACTTCCTTGTAAGTTCTTTGCATGAACTGAAATTCAGTGTGGATATGTCAGATATAATCACAATCACAAACAGAGGGTTACTGAAATTGAACGCAGGCTCCACTGATTAGTTTATTTTTAACAACACAGCAAAGCTAAAAATACATGATAACAAAAAGAGGACATTGCATTCAATAAAGTCATACATGGACAGGATAAAGGTTGAAAGCCTACATTGCACCATGTGCACCTTAGTGCTTGGTCCATCAGGGTTGAGTGGGGTCACTGCGTGCCTAGACAGCACAAAAATATGTTATCTGACCAGTTAGTCCTGTTGAAACAGTCTCTGAACAGAAGCAGTAGATCAGGCTACAAGATCAAGAGATAGGAGCTCCAGGAAGAGAGACAAGTTGTGGTTTACATTGATTGTAGTTTACATTGATATCATTCAACATTCAGTAGCAGTATATTAATACCAAATGCTGTCACTACTTGTATTGTTCTCTAAAAATCACTTAAAAGTCACCAATTTAACACAAATTTAATGCTTTATCTTGACTTAACACAGTTTTGAACCATACAGAAATCCATTTGGTCCTATTCAAACTGCATATCCTCCAATGGCTTTTTTCTATCTTAGAGATACGAATCAGTACAAGGTTTGGTTCATACCTCTGACTGTGTTTGTGGCTTGTTATTGTGGTCTGCCAGATTATTTGAGCTAGAGATTACAGTCGATAAAAGGAGGGCTGACCGGCTTTTGTGTTCTGGGACAGGTATTGGATTGGATTCCATTAGATTGAACAGGTGTTCATATTGAGCCCATCACTTGTAAGATGGAAAGAGTTGTGGAACGGTGCAGAGAATAGACAAACATCAGACAATTAAAGGAGCGAAGAAAAAATCAATTCGTTTAGATTTATTAAAACTGTTCAGATTAATTTATGTTATTCATTTATGACATCAGTTGGGGCTCTGGTAATATCAAAGATGTGTCATTATTTTGATACTTTAACTTTATAAATTGTGACAAAATGATTAATCGATAGATTTATGTTTGTGTGTAAATGTGGGTGTACACACACACATACACACAAATGGACACACGTAGTCTGTCTCAGTTCTCTGTGGAAAGCATCAATGGAACTAATCTCTTCAGCAGGGTTTCCTCGTGGGTCATCTAATCTTAGGTCTCTTGTGAACAGAGACTGTCTGTTCTATTGTCAGGCCTTATGTCAGAGTGTATTCACACTTGGCTCTACATGGTGCCATCACTCTCTATTTCCAGACTGGCAAACAGTGACAGAGTGAGATATTGACATGCAGCTTTTGTTGAGGGAGAGAAAAGGGGACGAATGGCATCTAGTTTCCCATTGAAACAGAGACCCACATTTCCCCCGCTCAGAGAAAGAGATGACCTTAACAGTTTGTGTGACAGAGAGAAAGAGGGATTTTTTTTAGGAACAGACAGTTTCATTTTGAGATGAATCAACATACCACATCTTGGTGACGAAAATAAATTGTAAGAATCACACACTGAGTGCTAGGAGACAGGGAGAGGATTTTGTCTAACAGAGGTAGTCCATAATCAATGGACAAATCACTTTATGTAGGTGTTAAGGCTGTAAGTTTCTCATCTCAAATTGATCCATTTTAAAGGGATTCATCACAATCATCATTCATTTTTCTCTGTGAGAAATGTTTGTAATAAAGTGTTGGGCATCTTTCTCTATTTATAGTGTACTTTCTGAGGATATTAACTGATTTGTATCACCTTGGCCTCTCATGTCCTTTCTAACCCACTGTATGTAATTTTCTTTTACAATCCTTACTCACAAATACTCTCTCACATATATCAATCTCCATTGTTTAACATCTTGTTCCTTTCCATTAATTGGTTTAAAACAGGTTATAAATGGCAGTTATTCATTCTCAGCATACTCTATATGACTTGCTGTGTCTCTTTCATGTCTGACAACCCTGCATTTTTCCACATTTTTTCATTCTTCACAGCATCTTTTATGCTTAAGTGTAAGTGAACCAAATAATTTCTTGTATTTCTTTAACTCCCCTTTTCTGTGTGACTGCCAGCTCCTCTGTGTCTTTTTCCTTTGCATCCCCCCTCCTTCTCTGTCTCCTTCCATTTTATGTCCCACGTCTCTCTTTCTGCTTTTCCTCATCCTCGTTGTGTTATCGCATTCATTGCCTCAGTCTCTCACCTGTCACCCAGGCCTGTACATGTGGTCTGTTGTGTAACACTGCTTTAGTGCTGCCTGTCTGTCTTTAGTCAGGGCTTTGCTATAGATCCCCCAGCAGGCCGAATGATTCGCCTCAGATGGCATGCTTTCATCCATTCTCTATCTGTTAGTCCCTAAATACCCATCACTGCTCTCATTTACACAAAAACTATGTCTGCAGCCAGTTGGTAAGAGACAGTAGTTTGTTAGAAGTTGTATCAAAAAGGGACTTTATCTAAGTTAAAGCGATGGTTCGGCATAATTTTGACCTAGCATCATATGCACCATTATGTCTATCTAAACATCCCCTCAGCCCTTTTTTAAAATTTGGGAGATCTCGTGTGACCACACAGTATTTCAGTGATCGTGCATGATTTCGACGATGTTTACAGCTTTAGCAGTAGCTGCAGAGTAAAAGCCATCAGGTAAGTGTTATTTTAATAAACTCCTGGTGTACTTACAAACTTTCCAATGCATCAATTTATGAGTAAAGACCCTATTTGTACTACTGTAGAAGTTTGATAACAATCCAGGCATTATTAGTGGGGTCATTTACGAGATACACTTTTGGTTCCATTAGTGCCTGTACTAAGCAATTCGGCTGATGGCTCTATCTCCACTAATTTGCGACCAAATTTTTAAAAAGGGCTGAGGGGATGTTTAGATAGACGTAATGGTGCATGTGACGCTAAGTCAAAATTACGCCGAACCATCGCTTTAACTTATAGGATTCTAAGGGTTAATGACACAGCAACACTGCACATTTTACAATATATGGACCCATAAACCTTGTCAGCACTATACTAACTGCTAGTTGTCATACATCTGCTGATGTATTTCATGTAAAATCTGCAGGATGCAGGGATGAGTCATCAGAAGTACTAGGCCAAAGCATTTTCATGCTTGACAATACTTCAAAGCATTCAACTAGAGGTTTCAACTAGTTAAATCCTGAACTGTGCAAATGTCTGATGACATATTATATAATGCATTCTTTCTAGTGGAATTTCGTGGTAAAAGGTAAAATAATAGTGAACATTTTTCTTTTTTGGGGGGGGGGGGGGGGGGGGGATTGTGTGACTGTACTTACAGTGTCTTAATCATGTTTTCAGACAAGCACCTGCACAAGCACACTTTCATTAAATGGTAACATTTATCAGAGCTTTGTGAATAAAAAATAACACTTCCACAATGGAAATGGAATGATTATTTTCACTAAAATTCAGATATAAGGAGTGACTTGAGTGACTCAGTTTGAAACTGTTAAACATGAACCTCATCACTTTCCTCTCATCACTTCCCACATATATTATCTCCTCCCCTCCTCTGTTTCTGAAGTCTGTGTGTGTGTGTGTGTGTGTGTGTGTGTGTGTGTGTGTGTGTGTGTGTGTTCGTGTCTGAGTAAGTTTTTCAGTTGCCTTTCACTGAAGCACGTTGGGACATTTATCCCTCATCTGTGCACAGAATTTCTGACCTTGTTTATCACAAGAATGCCACTTTAAGTTGTTGTTATTATTATACTTTGACTCGTACTTGAATTTCACTGCCGTTATTGGTTGCTCCCCGTTCCCCCTGCTCTACTGCTCGTGTCTCCCCTGTCCTTTCCAATCCAGTCCTGCCATGTGTCTTTCTGTTTTCAAACACACTCACATTTCACTGCAGGTGGTGAGGAATGCATTTTCTGCACTGGCTTTTTATTTAGCTGTTCTTTATATCCCACCTGTATCTGCTGTGTTAATGACTTTTTAGGCTCTCTTTGTTGACTGTTGTTGCTTGGTGAAATGAGGTTTCCCAGGCATGTTTCTTTGCATGCCTGCTCTTTGAATTTACAGTGCAGTATAGCAGCATGCTGTACATATCTGCAGACTCAAGGTTTGGACCTCAAACTATTCTCATGGTATCATAGGAAGGCAACTTGTCACATTCAATCTGTTTGCATTTAGAAGTGCTGACTGTGTGTGTGCATCTTGATGTGTTTGCACATACAAACAATGTGCCTGCATATGTCTTTTTCTTTGTGTGTGTGTGTGTGTGTGTGTGTGTGTGTGTGTGTGTGTGTGTGTGTGTGTGTGTGTGTGTGTGTGTGTGTGTGTGTGTGTGTGTGCGTACGCGTGCGTGCGTGTGTGTGTGTACAAACAAGCCTATCCTTCCCATACACTCTTTTGCAGTGGGAAGTCCATGCCCTCCGGCTGGTTAGTCTGTGCTAAATCAAACGTGTCACCTAAATATGCAGCAGCAAACAGCAGAGCCTTAACCATAACCAGGCCAGCCCTAGTGGGTCATGGGCTTTGCTATTCCACATCTTAATTTGCCTTCATCCATTGTTTTCTTGTAAAGGTACAATTTTAACAGTCTCATAATGATGTATCTCACTTTCCAAACACCTTTATAGATATTATATCTCAACTTTCACTGGCTCGCTGAATCAGTTGGAAGTGGAAAGTTTGTGTTTTCATTAGAAGTCACATGCTTTGTCACGGACCTCTCAATAGTGCTTTGGATTTTAAAAAAAAGTCAATAAAATTCCCCTCTTTTATCTTGTTTTCTCTAATGTAACCATGGAAATTCCACATTTAGATCACTAAATACACCACACTACATCCGTAGTTCACTGACCCTAACTGCCACATCTCATGAAAAGACATTCACAAGTTTGTTTTATTCAGACTGTCTGGGGAAGGTTCACCGGAGAAAAGGACAATAAATAATAAAATGAATGATGACTGAATTCCATTTGGCTGCGTCAGTTTCGGGATCCTGCTATTATGCATGGTGGCTTACTGTCACACTGTCATGGCTTACTGGGACACTGAAATGGAGCTGAGCCATTGTTAATGTTATTAGTGACAACTTTGCTTTAACAAGTCAAAGCATCTCCTGTGAAAAAGGCCTATTCCATATATCCTCATAATTAAGAAGCAGTTTGTTGATTAGTTGTTCAAAAGAAAAATCTTCAATGATTTCTTGAATTCTTCTTCCATTTTTGTTAATTTAAGTCATATTCAGTCAAACATGCCAAATACTAACTGGTTCCACTTTCTTACTTTAAACTATGAATCAGTCCATTAAATCAATTAAAGGTGTGCTTTAGAATAAAGTTAAGACATTCAGGACATGAAACAAAAGTACTTTATGCTTTAGAAACATAGTCACACATGTATACACAGAGGAGATTTATCAGTGAGAGGTGAGCTTAGAGGCAGCAAGCTAATTTAGGCCTTTTAAGGTTGTCTTTATAGAATAACTTGTGTATGCATCTCTTCCTGTCTTTCTTTCTCACTCTTTCAACTCTGCCATCCTCTTCTGTATCTTAAAAGGCGCCCAAACAAAACTTGGGTTAACATTGAGAGCAATTCACTAAAACTTGTGTGTATCCATGAAGTCTAACTAAAGTAAAATGCTTTACCTTCATTGTAAAACAATTGCAAAGCTGATTTTGTTCAAGTATTTTAAATCATGCTTTTCTTTTTTTTCATCCATGCTTATTAGCTTGATATCTTCTCCTCTGCCCTTGCTGGTGTATTGCTACATTTCTTTGCACATTACAGCCACCTGTAGATCACTGAAAAAGTGTGAAACCATAGGCTCACACTGTCACTACAAGGTGCAAAGGTCAACTGTAATCGCTTGACTAGGTGGTCTTGCATGCGTGTCTCTGTCTGCATCTGGCTGTCGGCGTCTATGTTAACAGAATGAAAAGAAAAATGCTGTCCAGTAGCAGTAGAGCTGAAAATGTGAAAGTAGAGGAGAGACAGAGAGACTAAGCAGACATTTAATGGTGGAGGAGCTCCAAACCAGAAATAAAAAGTGACTTTTGAGAATTGGACTCGTCTTTATGGCTATGTGTTTTTATACATACAAAATAATACAGAATAACAACACAACAATCTTTAGAAATATACACAGGGAGTGGCTTTATACAGGTGAAACTGTTTCTGTCAACAGGATACAAAGAGTCCAAAATAGTGAAGAGTACAAGGAGTGCTGAGATAAATTAAATGGTTAAAAAAGTCTTGTATACCTTGTATAATTGTACAGTAATGAATGAAATGTATTGCACATTTTGTATTAAACTAAATAAATATGTATCATTAGTAGGTACAGTTGGTGTTTTAGTATTCCAGGATTACACATAGGTGTGACAGTCGTCTCTATAACAGGAGTGGTGAGTTGCAATTAAAGAGGACCATGGTTCATGTTTTATCACTCACTCTCCCACGCAGTCCTCATCCAGTCTGAACTGGGCTTAATATGACTCGATGGTGGTAACATATCACTATCAGAGCACTTTGGACACATTATCATTCATTCAGTGTGAGTGCTCCAGAGAGAGAGGGAGAGAGAGAGAGAGAGAGAGAAGAGGGTGTAGATCTGTCACTAAATCATAATTTGATATTTACAGTTAATAGCCAATGAATCAACAATATAAGGAGAGGCCAGTAGCACTGATAGCAGGAACTGTCCTCAGATAGTCTTCCTCCTTCTCCTTCTCCTAATAGAAACCCTGTCAGCCACTATCGTCTTCTCCGTCTCTCACACTCCATCCTAATAGGCCTCTTAAAACACTCTCTGTCATTCTCTGCAGCTCTCTCTCTCTTAATAGATCTGTAGTAACACTCTTTTAGTTTCCCTCCCACGCAGTTGTCTAATCAACCTTCTACTGTTCATCCACCCCACATATTTAACTAGAAGTTTGCCATTCCTATTGCTCAAGAATGCGTTGAGTCAAATGTGTTTGTGTGTGTTTGGTGTTGATAAGCGTGCCCAACCCTGCCCTAGCCTGATTACAGATGTGTAGTGCACACGCTTACACACACATACACACATACACACACACACACACACACACACACACATACACTTAATCTTTGACTAGTCCTTCCTTGCAGTTTGCAATATATGAAACACACCTTACTATTTTTGGTAGAAGTCTGAATTAATTTCTGTAATTAGCTGAATCCCAAACAGATGACTCACCCACTTATAGTGTTATTTCATCTTTATGACAGGTCTGTCCAGGCCCTCCAGCATGTGTGTGTGTGTGTGTGTGTGTGTGTGTGTGTATGTGATAGACAGAAAAGAAAGACAAAAGTTTGCCAATGCTTCTGTTTGTATTAGAGTTGTCACTCATTCAGTAAAGCATTGTCTTTACATGTGTAAGTTTACCTACATGAGTACTAGGCAGATACTGAAATGTAATCTCATAGCTTGCACCACAGCCTGATAAAGCTATGTAATGAATTACTGGGATGATAAAGGTGGATGCACTCACTATCTGGTTGCATTTGTTGTTTTACTGCACACAGTGTGACTTGTAGATTATCTCCAGTTACAACCCTAGTCATTTTGGCTCTGGCAGGGGAATGTATAGCTTAAAATACACAGAAACTATAACATTAAACTGATATTTATAAAGCCAGCTTGCATTAAATATTAAATATATATGAAAATATAAATGCTGATGACAGTTTATCAGTGTGACTTTTGTTTGTATTCACTTTTTATTTCATAGCTATGGTACAGAGGGTGAAGGGAAATGTGTGTGTGGGGGGGGGGGGTAGTAGACCAGAAATGACACCCCAGTATGTGTTTTTTTAAAACTTTAGCAGTGGTGTTACTTTGTGAAAACGGACACATTGAAGTCTGCTTTTTCATGCGCGTTGCTGGCCATCCAATGCTGGATAGTCCAGATAATTCACTTCCTGGGGACAAAGGGCTCCCTGACGCACCTGTCATACTGTTACTAATTGACCAGCTCATACAGAATGTATGACTGTCAGAATGGCAGGGGTCAAGGAGTTGTGTGTGTGTGTGTGTGCGAATAACTTTCTGTAAACTTTTAATTTTGAGTTTTCCTGCAGCATATTAATATTGTCCATTTACCTACTATTACTCTGTGTTTTGTGTGCACGTGTATAATATGACAACTGTTTAAAACATCCGCTTTTGCAGCAGCTGTGTGTGTCAGTGTGGCACCAGCAGCTGCTTCTCTTTGCTACCCAGTGTGTGTATGTGTGTGTGTGTGTGTGTGTATGTGTGTGTGTTAGACCAACTACAGAATGCTGGAGTTAAGCACAGTGTTAAATGGCACTTCTGAATAATAGATACAGAGCGCGGCCTCAAGCTTGTTAAAAAATCCATGAGCTTCTTTTGCATGGGTTTATATAGCTGTACTGCTTATGAGAGAGATAAAGAGAAAGAGATTTTATTGCTTCTGTGGGGAGATGTAAGGTTCGCCAGCCTGATATTTCAAGTCATAATCAAAGATAACCCGATGAATTACTTTGCTCAAATCTTTGCTGGTTCATTTCAAGACAAGGTGTTCGGTAGAGGTGTAATCTTTGGCGCAGATGTTGTCCTTGTCCTTGTTCTCTCGCTGTGATAGAGAGAAGTGATTATGGTGAGCAGATGTGGTGTTTTTGCTGGATATGTGACTGAAAAGGAGAAGATTAATGAGTGCTTCTTCTGTGTCCATAATATTCTCCTCAGTCCCAACAATCTCCACTGCTATGGGAAATTTTTATCAGAAAACACAAGCAACCCAAAATACAGTTCTTGCAGTGTCCACGCAGACCTCTGTGTTGTTACATTTTTTTGGAGGCTCACATCAAGGTAACCTCTGGTATGCCTTCCAGTGTGGCCTTCGGTGGCTACGTGTAAAGCCTCTGTAGCTCCATCATAATCCCTTGATGCACCACTATGAATCCAGCTTTACTTGCTAGGTGTACCCGCTTTCCTTTTGCCTGCCCACTTGATGAAGTGATTTTGTCTATCTCCCAGAAGGTCCCATGGCCTCAGATAAAAGATGTGACATTTTCTCATTCAGTATTTTTATGTATAAAGGGATAGTAGGAGCTACCAAATGAGTATTTCCATCTAAGGTGAACCCCTCACTTGCTTTACTACTTATGCCTTGTGACTGCACTGTATGTTTGTCTATTGAAAATACTTCCAGGGGATATAATAGCACATCTGCCTCTTTTTTTGATTTTGGTGTTAATTAGCTTGAATGTATGTTTTAGGTTGCTAAAAATGTGTTTTCAAACTCTATTAATAAAGAAATATACAACTTTACAAAAATGACAACTGAACCTTTGCAAACATTGTGAATTTCAGGTAAACACTGCATATGAATCATTTCTGTAGCATAGAAATGGTCATGTTTGCAGATGCATGGTAGCACCACAAAATATCTGAGATGTCCATCTAAAAATGGAAGTAATGGCCCTCACAATCCTGTATCAGTCAAGCCTTACCATAAACAGCTTGTGAAGCACTGTTCCCTGGTGGTCTTTGGAAAGACAGAGTTGTGTGACAACAGAGGGATGGAGAGAAGAAATAGAAGGGAGAGAGAGAAGAAGAAGATACATATTTTCTGGTCATGACCCTTTCCCAAGGATTTCCCACAGTCTAGCTTAGGGCAGCGGGGGAGGTATGTGTGTGTGTGTGTGTGTGTGTGTGTGTGTGTGTGTGTGTGTGTGTGTGCGTGTGCGTCTGTGCCTGTGCCTGTGGCTGACGAGGGCATTGTGAATCCAGAATGAGTCACCCCATGCAACGACTGTGCAACTCAAATGAGTTCATGTAAATTTAGTGTATGTGTGCTTCAAATGTTATATGAAGTTTAACCCATATAGGGAAACCATGAGTGGGTGTTTTTTTTAAAAGTTTGCCTAATAATGATAGCTGGCTGGATATTTATGTCACCCTGCTGTATGCTGCATTTTAATGTCATTCCCTCTTAACCTGCCAGTCTGTTCAGAGTTAATTTGTGGCCAAGTGTGCGTACTTGCATGCAACATAGTGACATACCAGTCGTCATCTGCGTCCCCTTTGCAGTGGGACCAAGGTTGGTCATCTCTTGCTCAAGGACCGTCCTCTGCCACTGAGCGACAGGCCTCCCTGAGAGAAACTCAGAGGCCCTGTGAAGAGACACACAAAATGCTTTTTAACAGCTGTGTGCGTGTGTGTGTTTATCAGAGTGACGCAGTGACAGTTGGAGTGCGTCACTGTTCCTGTCAACCCACTGCACTACATGTCATACACACACGCACACGCACACGCACACACACAAATCCCTTCATTATACAAATATAATGTTAGTGGAAGAGAGAGCGACTAGGGTTTGTGTATCATTTATATTTTATTGACTCTAATTGCAACTCTGCTTATCAACCTGTTGTTTAATCTTGGTTCAAGTTCATGTAAGGGGGAAAAAAAAGGAACCAAAATATGTATGAGAAACAAACACCTTTACTTTACTTTACAGATGGTGTGCAGCTATAAATCAGTGAGCAGTATTGTTTATTTGGAACTGGTTCCAGTTAGAACCAGCTCTGGATTCCCTGTCCTACCGGGGATGCTGTGACAAAGAACCACATGCCCACTCATCCTAGATGCTTTGTAAAATCGGTGGAGGGAGATTTTGGGGGGAAAAAAGAGAGATAAAGGAGAAAAAAGAAAGAGGGGGAGAGAGAGTGAGGAACTCCCTGGACTAAAATCATGGCACAAAAGAGGGGAGGGAGGAGGGATGGATGGATGGGAGGGAGGAATGAGACGGCATTTGAAGGAGGACTGTGTGAGAGCCTCATCCCTCGGTTCCATCAGCGTGTCCAAATATGGAGGCATCTGCTATTGCACGAGGCCTGTTCTCAAGACCCGCCACCGACCAGGGAGAAAACTGGAGGGTAGGAAAGGAGGGGAGGGGGGTGGGAGGGGGGTGGGAGGGTAGAAGAAGAAAAAAAGAGAGACCAGTGGGAGAAAGTTTAAGTGAAAGGAAGACAGCTGAAAAATTAAAGGACAGCCAAGACAGAGTGGCTAGATATAAAGATAGGTACTGTGAGGTGGTGAGAGATGTAAGGTTTGGCAAGACAAAAGAGGGAAAAACTTGAAGGCGATAGAGCGATAGTTGAGTAAAGTTGGACAGTTTGGAAGGCCAAGTCTATGAAAAGGGAAAACAAGTTGAAGTCTATTTTTAGTGCATGAGTTGTTTATTTTCTGACTGTTCCAAGCAGCAAGATGAAAGTGAAGAATGAGAGAGAAAAAGTGAGGTGAAGCTCAAAGAGAGGAGGGGGTGTTCAGTCACTCCCTGCCTGAATTTGTCCATGCCGTCTCAGTTTCGAGGTTGACTTAAGTTGCTTTGTTGCTTAATTGTGTGTGAAGTGTCTTTCTCTGTCCCTTATATTCACACACGTTCACTTTACTGTGTGTGGGACCAGAGGGGAGCCGGCGACCTTTGGGTCACTGGGGATGGTTTTGATCATGGGGTTGGAAGCCTCCATAAGGTTAAAGGTCATGTGTCAGGAAGTGCTGAGTCCAGATCGGGATAGCTCTCTGGGGATTGTCTGAAATGTCAGTTTTGGTCTCAAACGTTATCTCAGACACTCACAGGATGATTGCTGAGCTGGGTGTGTGTGTGTGTGTGTGTGTGTGTGTGTGTGTGTGTGTGTGTGTGTGTGTGTGTGTGTGTGTGTGTGTGTGTGTGTGTGTGTGTGTGTGTGTGTTAATTTATGTTTCACTATGTTTGTGCACAATCATTATTGAGCATTATTATCCTCCAGCAGGTTGTGTCAAATTGATAATTTTGTCCATTGAGCAGTGAAAACCCCACAAAATTCATTCATTTTGCAATGTGAAGCAGAGAAAAGCAACAGAATAACCACATTTACATTTTTATGGTAATTTATTGTCAAAACACTTCATAAATATTGAAGTTTTGTCGGTAGTTTAATTTAGCGCTCATTTCAGCACAACTGCAATGTGCTTAGGAGTGTGTGTTTCTGATGTGTGTGTCCACTGTGTTTATGGTCTTCGGGTGTACATGTGGAATGTGACGGCATAGCTACGTTTCCTCTCCATTCATCCTTCTGTTCATTCATTCTTTCAAGCATTCACATTTTGTCCTGTGAAAGTGAAAATGACCGTACATGTGGTGTGTCGTACCACTTGGGGAGTTTTCTAATATTTAAGGATATGAGGGGCAAAGGCAAAGCACTTCCTTGGATGAGTCATACACACAGGAAATGCTGTGTGTGTGTGTGTGTGTGTGTGTGTGTGTGTGTGTGTGTGTTTGAGAGGATGTATCATCCATTCAATATGAGACAGACAGATGCTGCATATTTTCTGGAAAGGGAGACTTGTGTGTAAAGGGTTATGACCTCTTTGGGGGGGCGAGGGAGGGGTAGGGGGGTATGCGTTCTACAAATTCACATAACACAAAAATGAACATTTAAAGTGTGTTTGTTTCAGTGGTTTTTGTACATAATATTGTGCACATGTTCCTATTTTCTGGCTATATTATTTTGTGAACAAATGGGTTATTTTACTGCCCTATAAGTTACTGTGGATAGTTCTTTAATTGCAAACAAATACTGGTGACAATTTAAAGGAAAAGCAATAATACATGAGCTGCAAAACATTATGATTGTATATGGTTTTACACAGGCCATGAGGGATTATTGTAGGGTTTAATGATTATGAAAATTATGTGAATTTTATGACTTGAATGGATCCAACACCCTCTGCACTGTGCTACCTGCAATTTGTGTTAGCATTTGTTACCTAAACTGGCTCTGAACCAGTCGAAACAACATCTCATTAAAAACGCATTGGCTCGTAACTGGTGCTGTATATTCAAATCTTAAGTAGTTTTGTAGACGTCAGCATTGCAGTAGCCTTCCTGTAATTCTGACATGGAACGTTGGTGTTTTTTGTGGCAGCAATGCATGTTAAGTGTGTTAAAGTATAAAAAGTCTATAATTAAATTCTTTGGGGCATGCTAACTCTGGAAAAATTAAATGGAAAGCATGCAAACAGGCACAAACTCTTAAGAAGATGAAGCCAAACTGAAGTCAGTAATTTCCATGTGTTGCTCACATTATCAGACTCAAAATCGAAAGTTTGCACAGTCTGGAGACCATCTAGTCATTTATGTGTGACCTGACATCAAGGTAGACCTGAGACCCAGTTTTGGTCTGCCAGAACTTGTGTGTACATGTGTAGGTGTAGTTACAGTATATACGGGATGGGCATTTTTGCTTGTGTATGTGTCTGTGTGAATTGTAGTAGTAGTAGTAGTAGTAGCTGTCCTCAGCTGAACCTTCCCTGCTCCAGCCAGCTGGTCTGAATAAATCAATAAAAATCATTGAGCTGCACTGAGACTTTAGAGTGCCGGTGTCAGTTTCTTTCCCAGAGTGTGGCCTTTATAGAGCCTGGAGAAGATCAATACACAAACACTCACAGAGTCAAACACACGCATAAGAAAGCTCTACGGTGTGTTTTCCATGAGTTTGGCTGCAAAAATGCTAGTAATGGCAGAGAGCTGCACAGAAGATACCGTGCATGTGGTACTTTATCTTGAATTTAGCTGACACACAGACGTTAACCTTCTGTGCACTTGACTGTCGGAAAAGTACAGTTTTTCAGTGTCTATTATGTCAAGTTTTTAAATTCCTTCACAATTCAAGGTCTGTTTTAGAGTTTAGAGGAATCTGTTGATAAAGTTAGGAAGCTGAAATGGAAGTAGACAAGGAATGTGGGTTATGTGAGGCATGCTAAACTCAATGACCTTCAAAATACTCTCTGTGTCGTTCCTCCCCCTCGCCATCTCTCCACCATTTACTCCGCTTTCGTTATCTCCTCTGTGTCTGTATCTCTAACTTGTCAGCATTTTATGCAGGCGTGTGCAGTCAGGAGCGAGACAGAGGATGAGTGTTTCCTCTTTGCTGGTCTCTATGTAACTATTCACAGTATTCAGAGTACTCTGCAAGCCTTTACTGGCATGAAAGCTGAATAAATGACTGGGTCACATTCTTATATTTGAGACATTAAATCATTTGAGGTTCGTCTGTTGATCTCAGCAAACAGCAAAATGAAAGTGTACATGAATACATACACATAGTATTTGCAAAGTGTTTTTTATGTAAAACTTTTATAGAATATAGGAAGTCTTTTAAATGGTCCACGTTACTGGAAAGTGATGACTGTGCAGACGAGGACTATGAGATAAGTTGACATCACTTGTCATCTAACACTAGATTTTGGTTTGTTAAATTTTGAAGAATTTGTCGGGATTCTGAACAGATTTGTGCGTATTTCTTCTTAGCTAATTTAATATGGACCTTGTCAGGGCACCAGTGTTATGAAATTAATACAGGCTTAAGTTTCTGTCGGTAACTGTTCTACAACCAAGTCTTTATAAAAATCTTTCAGTGTTGGAATTAAAGAGAAGTATAAATATGACAAATTTAAGCAAGTGTCTTGGTAACGTATTCAGCCTCCAGAACAGCTTCAGTTCACTTGACTCCAAGTTTGTGGAGCTCTACAGGATAAATAAATGCTATTCATCTCAAAGATATTGCTTCCGATACGTCATTTGGTGTTTTGATGATAATGAAGGTGGTGGGGAGGAGTGTCTTGTGCTTTGGTCCAAAATCTCTTATACTTGTTTAGTTTGGTTGGCCACACATCTGATTCACATCATTTTATTTTCCTCAAATCATTCAGTGACTCCTCGTGCCCTGTGTGGAAGCATTTGCATTTGTTAATGTTTATCTATTCATTTAGTTTTGTTGTCAGTTTATATTCTAATGCATACCTGGCACACTGATTTTAAGTAGAAACTGTGATTAATAGAAACCCAAGAATCTGGGATTTATCCACTATTCTCACTTTCAGATTATACAGTGTGTGTTAGTGTGTGTGTGTGTGTGTGTGTGTGTGTGTGTGTGTGTGTGTGTGTGTGTGTGTGTGGTCCTGACCTATGTTGTGGGGTTCACCTCCCTTATTGGTACAAAAGCAAGTCCCCTTAATGTAAATCATTAATTTTAGGGTGAAAACTATATTAGGGTTATGTTAAGGTTAAAGTTAGGCATGTGGAGGTTATACAGTAGTTAATAAGTTTCCAGGAAATGAATATAAGCCAATATAAAGTCCTTTGAAGTGAAACATGAGTGTGTGTCAGTGAGACTGACTTATCTCAGAGGACAGTGTGAGACTGGAGATCAAGAGTAAAATAGAAGGAGACAGACAAGCCATCATTAGGGAGTTCACACAGCCGTACGCTTCGCTTGTTGTACGGAAGGCCTCTGTTAACGTCCATTACAAATCTGACAGAGAACACAACTCTTGCTCAAGAGCTAATGGACAGCTGAGACCAGTAGTCAACCTTTTTGTGAGAGTGAATGTACGTGTGTGTCTCATAAATAGCGTTTGTCAGCTGTTTGACAGAGGACTCAAACCCTAAGGTAGGGCTGCTGTTGGCCTAAGGGCTGAGACATCTGCCAAGTCCACATTTTCCCAGGGCCAACAGGACAGTTCTTCCAGACTCCCATGATAAGTTCATTGTCAGCCATGCACACTGGTTCCACTGTAGAAGATGAACCCTCTTTTAATGAGACAATCATATCATAGCCAGTTTTTAAGGCAGTCACTGTTTATTGGATTTGAAAATAAGTAACAAAGAAAAAGAAATCAAGATTTCGCATGATTTGCTTTATGTTTAAGATCGTGACTGGCATGGATTTTATATGAAGGACATGGACAGAGAGACATGAGAGAAAGGGGGTACAGAGAGGAAATGTGATATCAGTTGCAAACAGTGGTGAGAGTGGGAGAACAGGAGTAAAGAGGGAAGAGGAGTGAGAATGAAGAGGGAAGTGAATGGGCTCTGTGTGTGTGTGTGTGTGTGTGTGTGTGTGTGTGTGTGTGTGTGTGTGTGTGTGTGTGTGTGTGTGTGTGTAGGGAGTGTGTGTGTGTGTGGGGGGGGGGGGGGAGGGGGGTTACTTCAGTAAAAGTCTTGAAAATATACTGTAGTACACAAACCAATTCAAGAACACCCACTCAACATTAAATGACATATGTACTTTGACATATGGGTCTGGAGCTCATCATTCTGACTGCTGACACATACTACAGTATTTTCCCAGTTTCTATTGATAGATACTCTACATATTGAATGGTCTGGAATGTAGCCAGGTCATAAAGAGTTTCACTGGATCGATTCTTCCTTACATTTTGGGAAGATCCAGTAGTTTTTCTGTAAAACACTTTTCTTATACTGTTGATTGATTTATTTTAGACGTGTCCTATTTACTTAAAACCAACACTTCACATCATACATAAAAGGGAACATTAAAAATCATGTGTATTCATATATATTTAAATAAGTTTTGCCCAGCTCCTTGAGTTCAATCACCCAACATCATTTCCAGACTAAATACAAAATATATCCACGTATGTAGTTAGCTTAACCCAAAAATATGACAAAAATAGTAAAAAAAAGTCTGACAAAGCTGAGTGAAGCATATGATAACAGTGTAGGGTAATACAGTATATCACTCTTTTAGGCCTTCATCTGACATAGTGAAAAGCTCTAATGCAGGAACAGGAAGCAGGGTAGCTGCAAAAACACAGATGTAGAGTTGAAAATTGGCTTCAGTCTGTGCTGTTGGTACAACTCCATACCTCATGTCCACAGAGCAGGGATGCCAAATGAGGGGCTCCTCTTAGAGTAAACAGGGTGGATAATAATGAAATCTAACATAAGCAATTAGTTTGAAGCAGGGAGCCCATAAAGACTCCTGGACCAGGTCCTCTTTACAGAATACAGTCACTCCTCTATCCATCACCATGCCAATAAGTTTAGCACCTTCAGCTCTTTGAACAAAGAGGTTGGCTAGCCAGGTTACTGTGTGTTTGAACAGGCTGATAGCAGCTGGCTGTGGGCCACCACTCTAATCCACTGTTTGTGTATTTCCTTGTTGGCCCCACAGCAGTGTGAACATGGCCAGCGCTCTGGCCTGATGTGCAAACATAGTTGGTGAAACAGCCAGTATTGCATTACTACCTGCATGTCAGTGTTTGTGCATCAACAAAGAGTGGCTGGTGATTGGTTGATGAGGGTATGTCTGCAACTACCCAGTGTTTTCATAGCTGGAATATTTCACAAATTATTTAAACATCACAAATGCCCATCACTCACAAATGATTGGAGTCCAAAGTTGTATTATTATGAGATTTAGTCACCAGATACAAGGTAATTTTAGCATCTTTGAAGTTGTAACCAGCAACTGTTTGGCATTTGTAATTGGCAATTGACTTAATAATGAAATAATATTCATTTAATGTTCTTGTATGGTGTACTTCATTTCTGTTTTTCCCTTCACTTTGAAGTCAAACCAAGAATATTATGAAAGATTTTATGAAGGTTGTGCTTATGAAGTTCTAAATAAGACATTTCTGCCTTTGCCTCTCCTCAGGGCTGAAAACCTACCTTATCTCAGGAAAGAAGTGGGAGCACGATGTGCAGTGTGGCTGTTCTCAGCTGGGACTGCCAGGTGGAGATTTTGTTGGGATCAGCCTGGCCTCTTGTCCTCAGCCCCACACCCCAGACCTCATCCCTGGGGGAGCGCAGGCTGCTGAGCCGTTACTGCCCCACCAACCACCAGATAGGAGTGGGGTAAGTCAGCAGAAAAAAAGTTGTGGATGGAACACAGAAAGTGATTCCTCTGCTATTCATTCTATAATGTGATGTTGTTGCATCTCAAACTGCTTCTGTGTGATGTGTTTTTTATTTTTCAACCACTCCTCCTTCTGTCCATTTCTCTTTCAGCCTCCCTGTATGTCCCGTAGTGTGGTCCTGTCTTCCGGGGCAGAGCAGGGTGATGAGGTGGCTGTGCTGAATGGCTGCCAGGAAGAGCACAAGACCAGCAGTGCCAAGGTACAACACGCATATGAGTGCAAAATAGCAGCATCAGTGTATTTGTCAGTCACTCCTTTAACCTCCCTATTGTATTTGAAAAGGGTTTACACCTTTAGTGTTCATAGATCAAATTTGACTGGTGTTTGAGTTCATTATTATTCATTCATTAAGTGACTTATTTTTCAACCATAAACATAATATATACTTAGCAACTCATTCAGAACGCTGCAGCTCAAGTTTTAACCAGAACAAAGAGATCAGAGCACATTACTCCAGTTCTAAAGTCTTTACACTGGCTCCCAGTCAGCTATAGAATAGATTTTAAAGTTCTGCTACTGGTCTACAAATCACTGAATGGTTTTGGTCCAGAATACATGAATGACATGTTAGTAGAATATAAACCCAGTAGAGCTCTGAGATCTACTGACTCAGGTCAGATAGTTGAGCCCAGAGTTCAAACTAAACATGGTGAAGCAGCTTTTACACAACTGGAACAAACTACCAGCAGAACTGAAATCAGCCCCAACTGTGAACATTTTTAAATCCAGGCTAAAAACACTTCTCTTCTCCTGTGCTTATGATTGAGCTTTTTTAAAGCACTTTAAATTTTAATCTTTCATTTGCACTCTATGTCCTTATATTTAATGCTCTATTCTAGCATTTTATTTCTCTCTTTCTATTTTTCTGTACTTAGTTTTTTATTATTAGTGTGGGGGTGGGGGGTTAATTGTATGTTTTAATGTTTCTCAGATTGCATGTTTTTCTGTTTTATGTAAAGCACATTGAGTTGCCATTGTGTATAAAACTGCTTTGCTTTGCCTTGCCTTACTTAGATGATTTATCAACCTTAGACCACATTTAACTTATACAAATCATTTTAATTTAAAATAGGCACAATTTATTTATTTTATTGCTTGTGATGAACAGAACAGGCAAATATATAATAAGACCATGACAGGCTGATGAGAAACAAAACAATCCCAAAATAACTTCATTGGTAATTATGTTGTGTTATGGGTAAAAATTGACCACATGTACTTTGCTATGAGAAAGGGAGAAAAGTGTTTCAAGCAACATTTTATTTTGGTTAATCACACAACAAGTGTCATCGCTGGCATTGACCAGAATAGGAGGGTTAAGAATAACTTAAACTGCACAATAATTATGTCCTATGTCTCTCCATTTTGCATCTATTATCTTTGCTCTTCTTTTGCTTCTTCACCTCTGTCCTCTAAATCTGGTCCCTCTTTTTCCCTTTGCCCTCTTCACCTTCTCGTCCACCTCCAGTTCATCCCAGGTCATAGCCCCAGGGCGGCCAATGGACTCCTGAGCCCCCCACTGGAGGACCCAGTGCGGGCAAGCCAGAGCTCCCTGTGCGACATGCTCCAGGAGAAAGAGAAGAAGACAAGTACTAGCACAGGGACTGGCACCAGTCTAGGCATGGCTGGTGGCACAGGAGCAGCGGGTACGGGCATGGACCACTCCGCCCTCATCCAACTGCGTGCCAAAAACTTCAGAGAAAAGAGTGACGTCCACTTTGTGGATGTTATTAGGGAGGACAGGTGAGTAAAGTGCTAAAGGTGGAATTAATGACCTGATCATCCCACTTAAGTGAACAGCACGATTTTACAATTGAATAGACTAAAAGAAGTTAATCAAAAGTTTTAAGCTTCTTCTCATGTTCAAAGTTGTAGGGCTGGAGGGTATCCTAGCATGTGATGGGAGAAGCATTGTCAGCCTGCAACAGAGGAACACTTTTAGTTAGATACATTCACGCTCACTCTCTTTAGAGTGTGGCAGGAAACATCTAGTATCTGAGCACAGAGACAAACGTGCAAACTCCTCACAAAGAGACCACAGCAGTCTACCACACTCATTTTTATATGATAACTTGACAACTTTAATTGCTGAAGTGACAGAATTGAGGAATCTAAAAATAAATGTCTAAAAATGCCTGTGCTTCACAGTCTGATGAAGGACTACTTCTTCAAGCCACCCATCAACAAGATAAGCCTCAACTTCCTAGAGAGACCTCTGGAAAAAGCCTATCGCAGCAGCTACAAGGAGGAGGTACACACACACACACACACACACACACACACACACACACACACACACACACACACACACACACACATACTCCTACTTCTGTATTATTATACCTTCAAGAACATTCTAATTACTTTTGATTAGCCACCTCATTTTCCTTGCCTTGTGGGGAGATTTGTCAAATATGTGGATAGGAAAAAGGCGAACAAGTTTCTCAAGGAAACTGTGGGTTGACAGTCACGGATCACACACAAACACTATTGTTATAATACATCCAGGGGCTCTGGACAGTGTGCTTTGTGTGTCTGCGCGTGTGTCTCTGTGTCTGTGTGTGCATGTACGAGTGTATGTGAGTGAATAGGGGGAGGGGCTGCCACAACTTTTTCCTTGTATTCCCCGTTTCCCAAATTTTATGCCACATTAGTGGCAGCACACACACTCACACACCCAGGACCATTTCCAGTTGGCCTGCACTGACCTCACAGCCTCGCAGCCCTCTGCTGTTGCACCAGTGTAACTACATGAGCCAAAAAAAGGGGGGGGGGGGGCACTCCAACGTTCAGCCTTTCAGTTCACTTCATGCACAATCTTTATTTTTTCATTTATTTCTATTTTAATACACTTTCACTTTTTTATTTTATGTTTAAGGGTAGATAGTTGATAGCTGCATAAAATAGTTTTAGTCTACTTCTGTATTTGTGGTTTACTTTGGGTCATATGTTTAAGTTTTTAAATTTGGTTTCAGTTTTGTTTTAGGTCAGCACATAGTATATATTTACATTGAGCATTCTTGAAATCGATATTTTGTAATTCACACAATAATTAATGTATCTTAAAAATATCATAATTTCATATTAATGTGATAATATTAATTATTATTGTACTGTAATTTGAAATTATATATAGTAAAACTCTACAAAGCACTTCTACACTCCTGTAAACAATAGTTATATTTTATTTACATTTTACTTTTTAATGAAGTTTAATTTCTAGACAATGATTATAACACCCTTTCAGCTGTTTACTGTATTAAACTTGATTGTTGGCTTTTTCTGTTTTAGTGGATTGAATATTCATTATATTTTGTGTAGAATGAAAAATCTCATTCAGCCTATAAACAAAATTGTAGTTATCTCTCTCTAAAGCACTGAAATAATAGTAAAACATGGCTGTATATTACGCCAATGCTTCTCCTCACTTTTGCATCGCTCATCCCCTCCAGGTGAAAAACCAGGTCCAGGTGCAGACCTTTGCGAGCTCCACCTTTAGTTCCTTCTTGGATGTTCTACTCAGCTGTTTTGTCTTCCTGGCCCTAACCCTGGCCTGCTTCCTTCCACCTCTGGTGAGCCCGGACCCTGAGCGCCGTCCAGCTCCCGCTGCTCTGGCCCTGGCCCCCCTGGCTGGCCTGTTGGAGCTGGCCTCCCTGGTTCTCTCCATACGGTGAGGAGACTTTAGGCAGACAACATGCAGATGGACTGAGGGTTTCTTTGTGTGTGGGAGTGTGCACACATGTTTTGTATCAGGAGGGATTTGACCAGTGTGGGTTTTATGGCCAATTAAAACATATTTATATTTATATAACATATTCATTGTCTCAAACTTTTACCATTTTTCTGCAACAAAATGATAAAGACTCAATGTTTTCCCCAGATTTCTTTTTTCCTGGCAGGATGGAAAAGCCTCTAGAATGTCATTTAGGTTGTTGTTCATGCTGTGCCATCACAGCCCAAGAATATGCTAGTGTTTGTTCCAAATTGGCTGCTGTAGTGTTTGGTGGGAATAAAAGCCTGTATCTCTTGTTCCTCAGTGGCACAGGATTCAAAACCACTGATAGACCATCATGTAGCATTACAACTGTCCACTGAAACCAACACAAATTATTTTATGTGTTGGTTGGCTCCCTCACCACAATGGATTAATATCCCTGGTCAGATATGACTGGCTCATGTCCAGTTTTGTAAAAGACCAGTATTGGCCCAGAAATTGGCACAGTTATATACTGGTAGCAGGTATAGTTCCAAACCAAAGCCTGAGGAAGATCTTACAAATCAAAACTTTGCCTCAAAAAAGAAAAGAAAATGATTTATTGGGAGCTTAACCATGTACAGACCTCACTCCTTTGTACTCCTTTTGTCTTGCACCTGAATAATTTGCCTGAATGTGCGTACTCTTGATCCCTCTTTCATAGTTCCAAACCTAAAAATCTTCTTTCTGCTTGTTTCCAGTATTCAGTAAGTGCTTAAGACGTGTTTTTATGTGTGTACATGCATTTCAGTGGAGAGTATTTTAAAGTGAATTAATTTCCACTTATTGTGGCAATAAATCTTCATTGTCTAGCTGGGAATTGGACAGCATTGTTGTGTTTTAATGATGTGTCTTAATTAAGTACTGATGAGAGTCTGCCTTAGTTTTTTCCTCTGAGTAGGAAGAGGACTGTGGGCGGAGTAAGAGTTACATGGCAAGAGAAAATATGCTTTTCTTTTCTCAGTCTGACTCCGATTATAAGTTAAGGAACAGAATGATATTGACCCTCTCCTCTTTTGCAGTATGGCCTTCTACCTGGAGGAGGTGATGAACTGTACCCGCTCCTTGCTCCTGGTGGTCTCCGGCTGGATCTCCCGTCATGTGATCGGGGCCGTGTTGGTGTCCCTTCCTGCCATCTCCGTCTTGTCCCACCTCACCAGCAGTGATCGCCTGCCTCTCCAGGTAAAACGCGGGTGTTAGGTGTAAGCTGGAAAGCACTGTGTGGGTGAATGAATACAGGCGAATGATTGAGTTGTAAGTGGACATTCAGAGACTCTGTGTGTCCTGTTGGTCCATCACAGTCCAGAAATCCTGCTGTGGACAACTGGGAATCATTTGAAGTGTTTTTTTTTCCTGCTGGTGATCAGTTAAAGACACACTGCTGGCAGTAGTGCTGCGACTGATTTAACTTCTGCTGCTACTTTCAGAGCAGCTACGCTTCCTCTTTTGTGCTAATTGGTGCAGTGGACTTGTCATTTCCAAGCTATAATGGATTGCCATCATTAATATCTCTTAAGCCAAAATGAGCAGAGGGGGAGTTGGGATGAAGCGTTACTCATAGTGGTCTGAACCCAGAGATCCTCAGAGACCAGTAGAGCTGTTAGCTGGCATTAGTACTGATATGAACTATAGAAGGAAAACAGCGAGGAGGCTTCAGGAGGCTTCAGGAGGCTTCGTCTGTGGACCTTGGCACAAGAAATGTTGACATATCTTCTTTTCAGAATGCTGTATGTGAGAAGATCGAGAGCAACTATACTTTGCAGCGTTTTTTGTACTGTTTCAAGTCAAGGCCACGTCTAGCTCTGTAAAAAGTTTGACCCCCCACCCCCCACCCTTCCAGCGCTGAGCCAACGGCTGCTTGCAAGATGTGTGTGGTGTTTTGATATCGTGTTTTTCAAGGATTTTCAACACCCAATTTCTCCCTCCACCCGACTCCCCTCTGTGTCTCTCCCCTCCACTCTCTCCATCTCTTCGGGGCTTGCAGATCAAAGCGGTTGTCTCAGGGAGAGTTGTTAATTAGACATGCAGTTTTCTGGACTTGAATTGCCTTTGAAGATATTAAGACCCAATAACAGCACTAAGAAGGGGACATGACTGGGAGCAAGGGAGGACTTGTGTTGGGACGAGAGGGGAGAAGATGTTATCCTGTCAATGTAATCATTAATAACCTATGAATGTTCCCAGATTACTACTGCTGTCTGTATTTTTGTTTGCTTCATCCATGCATATGTTTGAGAGCCCAAAATAACATTTTACATCAAATATATCTCTGAATTAAGACATTTCCTCCTTGTTCATGACCTTGCTTCTTTTTTTTTATTAGAAATTGTATTTCCCGATGCAGTGTGTTTTTTTCCTTCCACAGTTGGTTTATCCCTTTATAGGACACTCATTGAAAGGAAGGGAGGAAGGAAGGAAGGAAGGTAGGAAGGAAGCAAGGAAGCAAGGAAGGAAGGAAGCAAGGAAGGAAGGAAGAACAGATGGAAGGAAGGAAAGGAAGGAAGGAAGGACAGAGGAAGGAAAGAAGGAAGGGAGGAGAGAAGGAGGGAGGGAGGAAGGACAGATGGAAGGAAGGAAAGGAAGGAAGGAAGGACGGAGGAAGGAAAGAAGGAAGAGAGGAGAGAAGGAGGGAGGGAGGAAGAACAGATGGAAGGAAGGAAAGGAAGGAAGGAAGGACGGAGGAAGGAAAGAAGGAAGGGAGGACAGGAGGAGGGAGGGAGGAAGGACAGATGGAAGGAAGGAAGGACGGAGGAAATAAGGAACGAGGGAGGGAGAAAGGAAAAGAGGAAGGGAAGAAAGAAGGCAGGGAGGAAGGAAAGGAAGGAAGGAAGGAAGGAAGGAAGGATATTTTGGGATATTTACAGAAGTTACCAAATATAATTATTTGCCCAATAAAGGGTTATATTGCATTTGTTATATCAATTTTGGATAACTGCACAACCAAAAAGACAGCACAAAAGTGATATTCCACCAGGCTAGAAAGCACTAATTATAGATGTTTATCTTATGTGCAACAAGTTGTTATCAGTAACGCAATTGAACACAAAAGTAAACCTGTACAATAAAATCAAAATCAGAATAAGATATAGTGAAGTGTTAATTTTCATTAGAGGATTTTACATAACAACATAATATTTTATTCAATTCAGTATTTGATCCTTAATATTTCTATTTGATCTCGTTATATTCAGTAAAACCATGATTAAGAAAACAATCATCATAAAACACATTTTAATGAGATTTAATCCCTCTCAAAACATGTTTGCGATAATACAAAAGTAAAACAAACTGCAACTAAAATGGAAACAAAAACAAAAACTGTAAAGATATTCAAAGAACTAACTAAAAGGAAACTGGAATTGAAACTTAAGATCCAAAGACTGAAAATAAAAGTAAAACTATGTGTACCTAGCTTGTAACATAGCTATAGTTCTTGTGTGATATTGTCAGCACCAATCCCTAGTGAAATACAGAGGGAAAGTCAATGAGAAATGCAGACACATCATGGTTTGCAGTGGGATAAAGGGAGATGTTACCTGAATTGACAACTAGAGCTCATATCAGATTGCCAGAATGCATTTCAAAATGTCATTTAGAGACTCAAGATTTGTAGATTTGCAAAGAGATTGTAGAAAAGGGTGAATAAGATTTAGCTGCCAAAGGCTGTTCATACAGTAGTTACATTCAGTGAAGTCTGCAGTGGCATGACATAAGTACTTTTATGTGTTGTATCAGTATTACTTTACTCTCACAGCACAATGCTCACAAATATGCTCATCATTGCCTATTAAGCTGTTTTCTTGGGTTATGAAAATCAACACAGAATAAAATCCATTGGACCTGATATGCTGAATTGCAATTTGTTTGTTCTTACAGTATGTGAACTTATCCTGTGTTGCTTTAAATCAGTTTAAATAGTAAATCCTTTCCTCCAGGTGACCATGTTCTTGTGCTGTGCCACCATCCTTGCAATCATCCAGTATTGTAACTTCTGTCAGCTGAGTTTTTGGATGCGCTCAGTCCTGGCCACTGCTACAGGGGTCGCTCTGCTGCTGTTGCTGTACAGCCCCTTGCACAGGTACAGGTGAGTGCTTGTTATCTGCAGACATGCACAAGTACTAAATGTAAATATACGGTACACACGTGTTTTTACATCTTAATATAACATTTGACATTTCAATTATAAGACTCTTCATCTAGACTGAACTCATTTTTTTTACTGTTTAGTATGCAAGACCTGATCATCATGCAGTACTACAAAATCCTCATTTTATTTGACACATACCATGTTTTAGCTTACATTTGCACAAAATATGAATTCATCATGCATTCAAGCACAGATTTATGATTCTGCATTAACTCTACCTTCCTGTCTTTTGGCCAGGAAAGACAATTTAATCTGCTCTGTGTTATCTATGTCTGTTCATGTGTGTGCATGTGTGTACATGACCGGTCCCTACTCCTGAATGACACCACCATCATCTCTTTCAGCTCTGGTAATAACAGCCTGCCAGATCAGGGGTGAGTGTCTCCCTGGGAACAGAAGGGTTTGATGGATGAGTGACATTTGAAGGGTCAACAGGAGCAACGGCTCCCTTTTATATTTTTCATAATGACAGCTCTCGCTGGCTTTTACTCAATCTCAAGCTTTCCAGCTCTTTATTGCCCTATCCTTCCCTTTCCCTTTCTCTTTCTCTCTGTGTGTGCACCAGTAGTAATGACTGCTAAATGTCACTAGTGGTGGAAATGACTCATATTGTGCAGCCTGTGCTGGCTTGAATTGTGTTTGAGAGCTAACTACATTATTCCACTGCCCTCCAGTCAGTTTGACTTATCTGATCCTTCTCACAGTACACAACACCGTCAACCCAATTGTCGATTTCTTTTATCGGTATAAAAATAACTCAAAAACACAAACTTGAGACAGCCACATTCTCCATGAAATGTTTCCATTCAGAGATGGATCAGTGAGGCCACATAATTAGTGCAGTGGTTATAACACACTCTATACACTGATACACTATGTATCTTTGTTAAAATGACAAAAAGTCATACTTTAGCATACTGTTGTTTTAACAACATGACTTTATGATCCAAAGTTTCTGGACCTATTCATCAGTTTTGTATGTTCCTTTATTTATTCAACAGTTTCAGATCAAGAACTGACTGAAATAAAAAGCTTTACATGTTCAGATTAAATGTTTGACAATCATTCCAGGGTTATTTGAGGATGAAATATAAACATGTATTCCTCATCTATTGGACTTCAGTTAGTGATTTTCATCACCTCCCAAAATGCTTTTTTACTACCACCTCGATGTTGAGGCATTCACTTGTTGTGTCTTTTTAATCCTGTTTATGATTTACTTGTTTTGCTTCACATTTTTCCTCTCATTTTCTTCCTCAGACTGAACCTCTCCACATCAAGTGATGCTGGCTCAGCAGGACCTGATCCTCCCCCACAACCTCTTGACCTTCTGATCCCAGAAGCTGTTCTGGCCTTCTTTCTTCTCCTTCTCCTTGTCTGGTTCCTCAACCGTGAGTTCGAGGTCAGCTACCGTCTCCATTACCATGGCAACGTGGAGGCTGACAAGCACCGCTCCAAGATCCAGACGATGAGAGACCAGGCTGAGTGGTTACTGGGCAACATCATCCCTATCCATGTGGCTGATCAGCTCAAGGTTTTTGCTGCTGTTGAAACTAAAATATTGGACTTATCATATTTGGAAGCTTACCCAAATGATCATTAATATAGATACTTTTTCCTTGTTTTGTAATCCAGAACACTTTTAAGATTTTTCTAAGGAAATCTAATTCAACCAATTACATTTTCAGAATGAATGAAGGATATGAAAGATATTATGATTGTATCATCAATTGATACAACCATCTAGCTTTGATGAGAAAACAAATAATGGTCATAAATACAGTAGCAGTCAAACGTTTGGGCAGACTTTCTTAGTTTTCAACGGGTAATGTACACTCATTCAAGTGTTCAATATATTTGAACACATTTCTCTCTTAATACTAGCTCATTGTAATGCATGTCATCTTTGTTTCTTTGTTTTCTTAGGTGACCCAGAGCTACTCCAAAAACCACGACAGTGTTGGTGTAATCTTCGCCAGTATTGTAAACTTCAGTGAGTTCTATGAAGAGAGCTATGAGGGTGGAAAAGAGTGCTACCGTGTCCTCAATGAGCTAATCGGAGACTTTGATGAGCTCCTTCGCAAACCTGAATTCAAAAGCGTGGAAAAAATCAAGACAATTGGTGCCACTTACATGGCGGCGTCAGGACTGAATGTCCGGCAGCTAGGTGATGATGATGACTCTCCACACGGTCACCTGAGGGCACTTTTCAACTTTGCCCTGGAGATGATGGGCGTCCTGGACGACTTCAACAAGAACATGCTGGGTTTTGGTTTTAAGCTTCGCATTGGATTTAACCACGGGCCACTGACGGCTGGGGTGATCGGCACCACTAAGCTGCTCTATGACATCTGGGGAGACACGGTCAACATTGCCAGCCGCATGGACTCCACCGGCGTGGAGTGTCGGGTGCAGGTGAGCGAGGAGAGCCACGCTGTGCTCAGTGCCATGGGCTTAGAGTTTGACTATAGAGGTACCGTGAATGTTAAGGGCAAAGGTCAAATGAGGACCTTTCTGTACCCCAAAAGTGGGGAAAGTATATACCAAGATCGAGCAGAGCCGAGCGTCGGAGTCGGACCCTTGAGTGTGGCACCAACGACAAAGACTTCAGAACCTGTTGCCCAGGCAGCAGCTCCTCTTCCCATTTCTTCCTCTTCTTCCAACCTTCCTTCCTCCTCTCTTTTCACACTCCCTCCCCAACCACAAAGCGCTGTAAGGCCTTCAGAAGCAGGGCCTGTCCCAGCTAAGTCCACAGAGGTGAGGGAGGAAGGATATAGGGACGCTTCACACCTCCCTGGGCAGTCTTCTGCCACAGACCTTCACCTCCCTTCCCACTCTGAACTAGGCCCAGAACCTAGTGCTGCACAAGTGCTCCCCCAGGTTCAGCCTGCTCCTCTCGCACTTCAAGAGGAGGAGGATGAAGAGGCTGACGAGCTAACAAAACTCAACGAGGAGTTTTATGCTCGTCTCTGATCCATCCTTTCCCTTTCCCCTGTCTTTTATCCTCCTGCTGCCCCCAGCTGCTGTCTCTGCAGGACTGTTTGCAGGTGTGGGCAGGATGTCCCTTCCTTTGGCATGGATGAATAAGAGGGAGTTCACTATAACACAAACAGTGGCTATAAAAATGGCTACTAACTTCTGTCATGGGGCTGTTGCCTGAGTTCTAGGGTGGGTAGAACCTGTGTTGAGCACAGTAGTACATAGGGGAGAAGGTTGACAGGGGTGAGAGGGAAAGGAAGTAATGTTTGTGTTATTGTTGATGTTTTTTCTTAATCGTTTTTGTTATTAAGTGCCTTCAGGACTAGAACAGTGAACGAACAAATATGAATACTGAACAAAGTTTAAACAATCGTTGCATGGGTGTTTTCCCCATAACATGTAGACTGCCGAACATGCTGTGGTTTCTTACTCCATGCTTTCTTTTCAATGCAAGTATTTCTTTAAAAAAAAAAATCCTTATTATTGTGCCATATCATTTGTTTTAACTTGATCAAAGTCTTGACCTTACTTAAGGGAAAATCTGTTTTTTTGATTCTATATAAGTGCCAGTGCAGCGTGATAGGCTGAGCAGGGAACTATGGGAAGAATGAGGGAATCACATGAAGCAGTGTTAATTTATGTATTCTGCTTTGACACGAGGGCTTGATACAGTATTCATTTGTGCTAACGTCCCAGTGAAAAGGGGACGTGCTACAAAGCAGACTGCATAGATTTTTAGTTTGTGTAGCAGCTAAATGCACATTTAAGCACAGGTCTTGCACAGTGTTTTTCTCGACCACTTGTATTTGGTAGTTATTACCATCAGATAGCTTTTAAGAGTTGAAAGAGAATTCTTGTCTGTCACAGCATGTACAATCAAAAGCACAAAATCAAATCAGATAAGGGAATTTAAAAAATGGAAGAAGGTGGTTTTAAAAAGTGAGATCATCACAAAAGCAGGAAGGCACTTTAAATAGAATTAAAGTGATACTGTGACCCAAATCTGTCTTATGAGTATGAAACACTCACCCCTTTTAGACCTGAAAGGTGGCTATAAAAAGGTGAAATTTATTGAAGTGATGCTTGATTCCAGGGAAACGTTTCAAACCAATTCTGCAGCATAGTTGCACCAAAGTACGACTAAATACATCAGTCTCAGTTCTCAAATACAAACTTTGTACAGCCATCTTTTCAAGCCAAGGTCAGAGTTTGATATTCAGAACGTTTTGAGGGGAGTATTACTTTAAGTGGGACTGTGAGGGACAATCACTGTGTAGTTCATGATTAGATGAAAGAGCGGTCCACGTTGCTGTTGGTTAAAGTGTCAAATCACAGATCAGCTACAGTATCGCGTGTAAAACCTCAGACTCACATGACGTTCCATTTATTGCCTTCATTGCTAGAAGAAAAAAAACTAAACAAAACACACTCATCAGTCCATCACTATGTATTTATTCAGTAGCTAAGTATTGTCTGCCTTTAGCTGTGTGATTTGCTGTTGAAGGGGTGGGACTTCTAACTTTATCCCGTCACAGCCTCTATATTGAGGGGGCCCTCTACTGTATCAATATACTTAAAATTGTGCCACTTTAATTGAGTGATCTATAGGTGCAGTGCAACCTAAACTAGCTGATTGTTTTGTGGTGCCTAAAAAGTATGACTGTATTTTTGAGTATTTTGGTTTTCAGAAAGTTTTGTATCATGCTGTTGTCATAATGAGGATAGATGATTGTATGTTTGAGGAAATTATGCTTGTTATGCAGGTTTTGCTGCATTTTTCTTTCTTTTTTGACAAATTCCATCTTTTTTTTTTCATTAACTGGTTGCCTCGAATAGTGTGGTGGTGTTCCCATTGAATAGTGGTCACCTATGTAGTTATCTTTGCTCTTTACTCAATTCATGCTTTGTCTTGACTTTTGAAAACACTTGTTTCCTCCTTACACTTTGTGTGTGTATGTGTGTATGAGTGCGAGAAAGTCAAAAACACAGATAAGATCACTGTAATGTGATATAAAAGTAAATCAATCAACTGCATGGCCACTGAGAGCAGTTGGTTTTGCTATAGCTGTCTTCATCTGGAGGGAGGAATTGTATACACAAAGTTACATTCTTTGAAATGGGAAGAAAAAGATGAAGAGGTTGGAATCTATATAGTTATCCTGCAAAAACATCACTACATATTTTACAGATCATTTAGGTTAAAGAATCTTACCTGCAATGGTTGCACATACAGAAACAGAAATGACAGTGAAACAGAGGAACCATCTCTATTTATGTAGCCGTTTCCATCTGTAGCATAAGAAGTATCTTTGTTTACCTCTGCCATTGTGCACTCCACACACACAACCAGTGCCTTTCGAATCAGGAACACTTCTAATCAGCATGTGGACTGTGGTTATTTGTATCAAATAATCGCTACAGCACCAGTAGCATACCTACATTCAAAATCCAAAGAGGCTTCTCCAGAAGCTGTCACTCTAGATTGAGGCACAAAAAAAGCTACACATCTTCTTTGTGGTTAAAGGCCATTGGTTTAAAAGTATTTTTTTAAATCAGACATTAATCTTGTTATACTTTCAACATGCTCGTGTTTCCTAACCTAATAAACCATAGCACACTAAGTCATGAAAACAGATGACAATACCAGGTATCAATTTTTAAGGGGAGTCCCCCCCCCCACCCATATTTTCCAGAAGCTAGATTATCTGTGATTTTCAGGCCATGTTGCTGCAGCTATAACAAGCAGCAGCAATATAAAATCAAATCCATGATGAATTTGAGGTGTGAGATTACCCAAATTGATGGGCGCACCACCTCTATAATTGCGCACATCTGTACACATGTATAAATAAAACAAAAGTTTAAAGTGAACACTGCCGGCTCTGTGATCTGTGATGAAGACGGGGGAGAAGTATGCATGGTGTTCTTTGAATGAATGAGAAGTTTTCTTCTTTGTTAGACACCCTACAATTTAAGTTGGATATCGCTCTTAAATGTAATTTCAACATCATTCTTTCTACAATAATCATCCTTTATACAATTATGTTGAACATTTAGCATGTATTGCATGACTCTGCAAGTAATGCAACACGCGGGATTCTTCAAATCACTAGGCTTTGCTCATTTAAGGATTTTGTCCTTCTCTGACAGCGTATTGATAGATGATGTGAAACAAAATTTTGTTTTTGCAGAGGGAAAGAAGTGGCCCCACTACTCCAGTGCTCCAGTTAAGAAAATACGGTCAAAAAAACAGCTAAGTGCATTGAACAGACGTTGAAGGGATTAAGTCATCCCCATTCTACATCCTTGTAGAAATGTGATTCTGCTTTGTGACAGAAAAATGAGGGACAAGCATAGTGTTTTATTAGCACTTGTTAAAGTCATTGCAGTTTAGAAGAGCATTGCCCAATCAGTCATTTAAATGGTGTTAACTCCATCTTTTCATTATAAATTTGAAAGTAAATTCAACCCGTATGTGTTTTTAATTACACTGGGACAAAAATTAGACAGAGTTGTTTTGATTTAAAATCTTTGTGTATTTGTTTTATGTTCATGAATGAAATGTATTATGTATGTTTTGTGCACATTACCCATGTATCATTTATCAACACATGATCGTAATCTGTACACATTTGCACAAAGCACTCAGTGTTTGTACATATGCAGTTATTTTATGTCACATATGATTTTTTTTATACATGTGCATGTGTCAGATTTTGCCAGAAAACAATGAAAAAGAGACATGTACTATCAAATTGATTCAATGTGTGTCTATTTGAGAAAGTGTGAGTGTTATGATTTTATTACTCTTTTTTTCAGTATGATTGAAATAAATTTCAAAGCAGAAAAATAGATGAGTGCACTGTGAAGTATAAAGTAAAGATGGTTCTTGTCAAATCATACACAATATACGCACATTGCAGGTGGGTTTTGGAAAGGCTTACCGATTTCCACGCTGTTCCAACACTGTCAGTAGGGTGGAAATATTTTTGATCTGACTAATATGTGGCCATATAGTGTGTATCTACCTGTATATTCTGCCAAATATTCACTGCCAGAACCTATATAAGGTAATGATTTGCTTTTGATGTCTGTAATTACTCACTTTTAACACCAAATCAAAAGGGACATACATGTAAAAAATGGCCAGAAAGTGGAAAAAAAAACAACACAGAAGAGATCGGTAAACTACCTGTTGTCAATTCATGTTCCTTGTGTGTTTTTTTCCCTTGTAAATGTACTTGTCTGCAGGAAGGGCTAACATGCACAACAATCTGCTTTACTTTAGTGATGCAGAAAATTATTAGTGAGGTTAATGTTGACCTCAGGGAAAATGATGAAATGATGTGAGTCCAGTTGAGTCCAATGTTAGTTATCTAAACTATTTTATTACAAAAAGTGCAGCACAGTGCAGCATACAGCTATAATGCACATTTATTTAGAGAATATGTTCATATTTATTAATAATAATGATCTTTTATAACTGATTATTATTAATACTCAATGCAATTTAACTAAAATGTATATGGCATTATTAAACAGATGTATGCATGTTTTACTGGCATGTAAATTGCTTGTGTGTGTCTTTGGTGGTGCTGCAGCGCCCCCCGCGGTGAATAGGCGCAGTGTTTGCACGTAGGGCGTGATATTGCGGCCCCTCCCCCTCCACAGCCGATCTGGAAAAGAAAAAAAAAAACTTTTTTGTATCGAAGGAATCAACAGCCGCCATCTTGTCGTGGCTCGGAATTAGGATTTCGGTCCAACACTGGTTTTTACGTAGAAATCGAGCATCCTTACCGCGATATGACAGCGTCCTTCCCCCCGAAAACGAAATCTTAGCACCGCCTCGGAGACATTTTGTGCGAAAAAACGGGAATTGGCCCAGTGGTCGTCGGACAGAAAAGCTCCGTATATCTGATTTCCCCTTCGGAGTGCGGCGATTCAGCCCTGTCGCCGTCCGGGAGCAGTATTGTTTACCGTGGGCAAGCGGAGACCAGGTCGTGACTTTCGAAGTGATTTGCAGAAAGACGGCATTTTTATGCAATTGTGCATTTTTGTGGAGCTTCGCGCGATTTTTGCATGAAGAAATTTGACGTCACGCAAAATGGGTACTTTGAACATCTAAAAATTACGACGTTTTCTCCGGAATGCAGAAATCCACCTAATTTTATTGGATTGACAGCTTGAAGTTCGATTTTTACATGGGGAATATTTTATTCTGGGTTATTTAATGATAATAATGTGGGTGTTGGGTGTTGGATTATCATGGGGTGAATGGCGGTGGCGAAGCGGGGCGCTATTGCATCTCTTTTGAAAGACACCGACTCTCACGTCAAGTAGTAGCTAACAGTTAACTTAGCTGGTAGCAGGCAATTAGCTAGCTATTAGCCAGTTAGCTCACGTTAGCAGGCTACCAGCTTGCTAATGTGCTAACCGGGAAGATTCGGGTTGATAAAACAACTTCCCTGTCGTAAGGTTAACGATTATTACCCACTTGAGCAACCCGCCGGAGAAGATATCAACTATGGCTGAAAACCTGCTGGACGTCGGACCTCCCAACTCCAAGCGGCCGAAGCTGAATTCACCTGCCCTGTCAGCGTCTGATGGACCAGGTAAAGGCCTTCGTACAGTCTGCACATGAAACACAGAGATCATTAATATGTACACGTATCAACCTCCTTATGCAGCATAGTTAAAAGTTATCAGGTCAGTAAGGTGTTCGGAGCTGTGCAGCTGTAATAGTTGCTGCTGTGGTTTTACTGCAGTGTTGTGGTTAGGTCTGTGTTGAGCATGTCATTGCAGGGACCTAGCCTTGTGTACTGTGCATATGCACAATAGCCAATCTATTAAGTACACTCATCTAGTGCTTATGCTGTCTAACACAATGTCATACAGTATGTGCCACCTTCATGATAATATAACACAATACAGTTTAGTGGTACTACTTCACACATGTCTTTTAAAGTTGAATCAACATCATCAAACAGCTTCAACAAACCCTGCACATCTGATGCAAGGCTGTTTCATTAGTTTTAACTGGGTGTATCTAATACGCTGGCAACTGAATGGCATTTATTAGACACACCTGAGTCTGAAAGCAGAGTAGTCCTGTGTAGGAGGTTGTGATGTTCCAGGTAATTGTTCATAAGGTTGGACAGGCACACGAGTAATAGGTAAAAATGGCATAATAATGATGGTCTTCCATACTAAAGTGATGCAGAGTCCACTCCAAACAATGCACCTATTCCTAAAATCAGGTGTCCCTTCAACCCATCATGTGCATCAGAAATATGTGACTAACACAACTAATCATAATGGCCAGGCTGCTCCTGCTAAAGCATTTTCATTCATTTGAAGAGCGATTACATTTAATTTATTGTGATAGTGTTCAGGTAGTGAGTGGGGTCAGGAGGTAGTTGCTGGCCAGGGAATAAAACTGTTATTAATGAGCAGTGTTGCATTCAGCACTCCATTCAGTTATCAAAATAAAAAGGAAGCAGGAATTACCAGAGGAAAAACTGTACTTTGCCCAGCCACAGCATCCCTAAGCAAACATATGAACCCACTGACTAATCTGGATTGGAGTGGACTGCCATTGATTGTAAATATTGTATTTACTGATTATATTTAATGCAAGGTTTTTCTGTGTCATTTTCCTCTGTGGACGCATGCATTCTATAAATATGTAGGAGTACGTGGCAGAAGTAATCATGCATGCTCTCAAACATTAATTGGGAGTCATGAATGCCTCTCTGGTATCTGAACTTGTACATGTGCGTCATTTTACGTTTGAAAGGAAATATGCCAATTATGACTTGCCGCCTCAGAAAAGCTAAATTAGAAAACAGAGATTAAGAATACAACAAGGTATGTAACAAATTTTTACTTGTATTGCTCATTTATGTGAAAAAGGGTAAATCCGTACAAACAAAATGTCCAACATGTAAGCCAGTGATAATTCTGTTAGTTAGTTCCGTGTGTATAAAGTTGACACTACAAACGACTTCTCTTTCCTGTCAAAGTTGTTTGGGAGTCCCCACCTCCCAACCCACTTTATCTTATCCACTCTCTAGCTTATCTTTTAGGCTGTCATTTTCTGACACGGTACGCTGTAGTTTTTGGTCTTCGTCAGATGGTGCTCTGGTACATTTCAGAGGTAGCAAAATCATAAGAAATGTATTTTGTCAGTAGCAACTAATCATGCTAATCACATTAGCCAGCAGACATCTCCTATGGGCTTACTGGAATGATTTAACCCATCAGACAAAACCTTGCATAATTAAGGTATGAACAATCCATAATACAACACTCTTATCAAAAACCTGTATTAGGGTTTTTGATCTTAAACTTGAATGCAATGACAAATTCAACACTCACCCCTGCAGAGTTGCTGTGATGTTTAGCTCCTTTTTAGCTAATTGTTAAAGTTGTTAAAGCCTGCACATATACTGTATGGTTGAGTGTGAGCTGGTCTCAACATTTGCCCTGCACCAAACATCAGACTGACAAAGTTACCATTAGCTATGAGAACTTTATACACTTGTAATATATAATGGATGTGTGTGTGCGTGTGTGTGTGTGTGTGTGTGTGTGTCAACTTGGTTTGAAAATGTTGTGCCACAAATCAATTAATGGAGCGGATCAGTATGACCTCATTAAGCACATTGACTAATATCAGCTAGGATGTGATCAATCCACATTAGATATAGTGTATTTATGTTTCCGTTATCTGTTACATTCATTCAGTTTTCTTAGTTGGACAGCAATCCCTGGTCTCATGTCGCTTGCCATATAAATGATCGCAATGATTTCTGTGCAATTAAATGTACAGACTTAAAATGAATGATATCGAACTTTGATTACTATTATCTAATCGGTACTCAATATTAGCATATAGCCTGAGTTGAGTTATCTTGAGTCAGTATCAGGTGAGAAAAAGTTGGATTGGTGCAACTGGCTAACTCTGAAATCTAAGAGCTGGTATTTATTTGATCTGCTTGTTTAATGTTTGCTCTTGTCGCTAAGCAAATTGCTTTCTCTACATTATCAATCCTCTCTATCGTCTGGCACGTGTTCATTAAGTTTGATTTGTCTGAAAGAAAAAAAGAATTGTTGGACAGCCCTCAACAAAAACAGCAGCTACAACACCAGTGAATTACAACGCCCATCACACATGGCAGAGGCACACTGTGTCTGCAGTGATCAATCATTAAACCGTCTCCGCCTTCTCTTTATACTTGTCGCCAGTTACAATCGGGACCTAACGGACCCCGCGGGACTGTATTGGGCAACACTATTGTCAGCTGTAAATTACAGCAGATGAAGAGTCGACTCGCTTTGTGAGCAGCGCCCCTCTGCCCTGACATTTGCCCTTTGTCTTTTATAGCACAGCCTTTAGGTTTGAATTGCACACGGGTGTAAGGTAGCACATGTTTATGGCAAATGTGAGAACGCATTTATCCATGTGGCGTCTGTGCACACTTGATGTTTTTATTCAGTCAAGTTTCATGTGCGTTTAGGGAGGTTCCATCTTTATTGTTGTGGCAGAGAGCAAACACGTGCCCCCTGTCTCTCTATTCTAGCCATCTGTCACCCTGCGGGGTCCCTCGGCTCCCCTTTCCCCTCTGTTCGTGAAAAATCTACTGGCTGTGTGCACAGGTTTTATTAAGATGTTATGCCATCATAGTGACGTATTTCAGCTTGGGACAGTGGCTGTAGTTGTTAAAAAATGTTACTGCACATCCAGAGTTGCTGTGCTTTGATAGATTGCATTTTAATCATAGTCTTTAAATAGCCGCTGATGGACTTAAGCTATTATACTACTTTTCTTTGACAAAAGCAGGGTGTGTATGTGTGGGAAGAGTTTCAGCAAACTCTGCTTCTCTCTGTTTTCATCCAAGTCACGAGTGCTAAAACATAATCGGTGAATTTTGTTACATATCTCGCTGAGATCTAGTAGTGCAGCAAAGTCATGGCCAAGTCAGTGAACTCCTTCACCCCAAACACCCAAATATTTACTTACTATGGCGTAAATGGCACCCTTTAATGCCTAGCAGGCAGACAGTAGGCTCATGATGCAGCCGCTAATGGAGCCATTTATGCTTGTGCCTGCAAGCAACCAGAAAAAACCCTGAGAAAAATGAAGAGCGAGCAGCAAAGCAGACAAGGGGGGGGGACAGAGGGTGGTGGTGTGTCACCACCACCTACCTCTCCATGTTAAGTGTTTTTGACAACGTCATCTTGTTCCTTAGCTGGCTTAGTTTGCAGCATGGGCTAATTGGTGGTGGTGGTGGTGGTGGTGGGGGGGTTTCATAATGCAATTCGTTGGAAGCATCTGAGCTTGTATTTAAGCTTGTTTCCGCTTGTTATAATACAGTCTGTTTCTTTTGGACAGTATAGCTATTTTTACAGATCCCATGCTGCTTCTGTGTGTAGGGTAGTGGATAAGAGGCAAAGAGGATTGTTAAGAGAGAGCATTTTGTTTGTACGCAAAGTAGGAATATTCAACTTTCTGTTTTTTTTTTTTTTTTTTAATTGCAAAAAAGCTGCTTTTCCAAATATTTATGTGAAAAGCACAATACATCATTCTGCTATCCTGGCTAACACCAGACCGCATCTGTCGTATTCCTCGTATTTGAGGTGGGATCAATGCATGTTGATCAAATGCTTCTGTACGCTACACTACTTTTAAAAACAATAAACAATTATTTTAGTATTTGTTTCCTGTTAATTGTTTTATGTCCCTGTGTTGTTTTATCTATTTATGTACAGCACTTTGTTTCAGTTGTGGTTGTTTTAAAGTGCTATATAAATAAAGTTGAGTTGAGTTGGGCAAACTTACAGCCAATCATGTCAACAATACACAATGACGTATTCAGAGCCTGTAGGGAGCACCGTGAACACATGAACACTTCCAATTTATTAAGCACACAATCTACTGCTGCTTCCAACGGTTGCTGCACCTCCATGGCCGCCATGCTGGATGTCAACAGAGTCGCTCTACAGTCGTCATTGTTTTGAGCCCGCCTCCCCGTTTTGTGATTGGTTCCCTATCTTAGGCAAAAACCCAGGCTATCATTCTGTTTTATGCACACCTGAAATCAAGAAATGCATAAATCTCCCGTATCTGCATTGTACTATGAGAAATAGCCTGTCATTTATAGCCCATGCATGTCACTTAGACCCAGTGGTTGGTGGGTAATTGAGATGTGCAGCCTGGTGAGGATGAAAAGCAAGAACAGAATGAGTTCATAAAATGGAGGAATTTCAAGAAGTTCATAGGGGTAATGTGTACATCAGGTGTAAAGACAGAAAAGTTGAAAAACAGAAGACTTTGTGACAGAAGTGCAAGACAATGACAAAATTCCAGAAAAAAACATCTCAAGAGCTGAAGACATTACGCTTCACTGATTTAATCCACTATAGGAAGTAGCAGTGATTGAGGGTTCCACAGGTCGTCCTTTACACGCTCAAAATGATCCTATTACGTGGATGTTTTCCTGCCCATTGTAATTTGAAATTTGCTTTTTGGATGGACCACAGGGACCAGCCCTATAAATACGAATGACTGTCCTTGACTGAGTGATGAAGTTAAGCCATTGGTTGGCTGAGTAATGTAACTTCACATCACTCTTCCATCGACGCTTTGGTTGATTATTAGGAGGGCAACACTAATTTCATGTGTCCTTACAGGTACAGTCACTGATTTGTTAGCAAGCCTTACAGAATATAATTTCATTCATAATTGTCTCTACTCAACTGATGATAACATTTGCACATTTGATTGTTTGAATTGAAACTTGTCTTGACACGACTTAATAACTGTAATTTAAACAAACTTTTTGTGGTTTGCATGAGTGGCTGACACATTCAGTCTGTTCAGTCTTGCCCAACCTGTTGAAGGCCTATTAATGTAAAATGCTTAAACCACAAAGTGAAAATGATTTCAGTCCAGGGACTAGTTCATTGCAAGTGTGTGTTGGGGAGCTTGTGTTACGAGTAGCTAGCTAGGGAGGTCTGACGGCATGACCTCCCTGGAGAAAAAAATGTGCCCCTAATAGTCCAAACATTTTTAATCCCGCTATTCCACCACATACACGGATCTTAATTATTGCATATTTTAATGAGTATGCCTTCTGATCGTTAACATGCAGTGAATTATTATATATTATAGGGTAGTTAGACTACTTGTGTCTTTTAGCATATGCACTAGTGGTGTGAATGTTCACTGTCCTCACGATTCAATTACAATTCAGCTGTTAATGATTTGATTCTACTATGAATCCCGGTGCATCTCAACATATCACATCCTGATTGTTCTACATTACTGCATTGCTCATTTTTCATCAATTGATACAAGAAGTCAGATGAATATGAATTCCCTTTTTTATTTAGAAAGTACTTTAAAAATCTAACACAACATACATGTTAAACATAACTGTCTTCAAGTAGACCAAAATAAGTCAACAGTATAGACCTAGCAGAAAATAGACCTTGCCTGTATGAAAGTAACAAACTGAGGGCGGAGTGCAGCGCTGTTTATCATTTCTCCAGCAGTGCATAGTAAGGGTCGGCCGACATGTCGGTGGTGTAGGACTTCTTCGGAGTAAATGAGACAGATAAAAGACAAGCTATTTGTAATCTGTGCAACACTAAAGTACCTCGTGGGGGAGGTAAACAAATGCAAAATGTTTCAACACCACAAATTTAATCAGGCACCTGGATAAGGAACACAAGGAGGAGCATGCTGAGTTTAAGAAACGGAGCATGGGCAAAAAAAACAAACAAACACCGAAACGGATGCTAAAGCAAACGACTTTAGACACTACCCATCCGTAAATGGACTGTACTTATAGCTGTGACAGTGAGAAGGCAAGGGGTGGCACAAGGAAACTCATGGAGTTTATTGTGCTGGCCGACCTGTCTGACCTGGAGCACCTAGCATTGCAACGTTTGCTGGCATACTTTGATCCATGCTACCTTGATTGACCCACTTTATATTGAGCTTCAGGTCACAAATTTATACCTTGACAGAACTCAAAGCTCCATCAATGATTACAAGCTGTCCTCCTCCAGAGTCAGCAAATCAGGCCCAAACCAAAGTGCTGCCACCATGTTTCACAGATGGGATTAGCTTCTTATGTCGAATGTTTCGTTTTGTTCGTCGCTAATCAAAAGTTACTCATTTAAACCAATAAGTGCAACTTTGGTGTCATCAATCTATGAACATTTTTCTGAGTGACTTCAGGCTCATCCACGTGATCTTAAGCAAAGCTTTGATGAAAGCAATGTTCTATTTGGAGTGAAGTGGCTTTCTCTTTGTAACTCTGCCATGCCAATGATGGTCAATGTTCTCATTATGGTGGACTCATTGACTGGAGCCACCACAAGAAAGGCCTTTAGTTTACTAGACGTTACCCTGGGGTCCCTTGTAGACACCTCAACCATATCATGCCTGATTTTGGTGTGATCTTTGATGTTCAATGGTGTTGCATGTCTTCCGTTTGTACTGCCCGGAGTCCTAACTCTTTACAAATGGTTAATAGCCCTTTTCAGCCTGGTGAGCATCAATAACTCTTCTTCTAAGGTCCTCATAAATCTCCTTTGTCTGAGGCATGACACATTTCCACAGACCTGTGTTGTGAAGCTCAAATTATGACATTGGAGACTTGGGTTTCTTTTCTTTAATCAGGGCTTCCCAGACTCACACTTGATGGCCATCCCATTGTTTTAAACACCTGATTCCAGTTTTCTTCACATGCTTTCATCTCACATAAATATGTAACGTTAGATCATTTTCCTCAATGAATAAACAATTAAAAGGTTTTTGTCTCATTAGTTTAATTGATGTCTCATTGCCTAGTTTTAGGACCTTCATGGAAGTCTGATTGTGTTTTAGGTCCTATTTATGTAGAAATACAGCAAATTCTAAAGGGTTTACAAACTTTCAAGCACTGTATGGACAATGCATTTCCACTACCTACCGCTGTGCAAAAGTGAAATGAAAATATCTCCTTTCTGGGAGCTGCTATCTTGTTTGTGTGATGTAATTTTGAGCCAGAGTAGGCCTGCGGGACACGCTTCTTCAGCCGTCCCGCTGCCTGATGGAGGTTTGAGAGCGGCTGTCACTTGGACAAATATCAGCATGATAAGAACTACCTAAAATGACAGAAACCATCTGTCATTTTGAAACCACAGTTTGGCTCCCATCCACTAACATGGAGGCAGCAGGGTTTATAACCTATACTGCAGCTTTAAATGTTTGGTATGTTATGGGGTCACAGTTCATTATAGTAGAAAAAATAGTAAAATTGTAAAAAATAAAAGTAAACATCCAACAATGGCTCATTTGCCAAAACCATGAATACACTGACAGGAGCTGGACAGGAACAGTATTTCGTTTCATTTTTGTTTATCTTCTCAAGGTGTTATTGTCCACACCAAGGAACATTAATACTACTACTACTACTACGAATAATACTATGTTTACAGGGGCTGCATAGTGAAAGCAGCACATTAGCAGAACAGCAGCAACGTCAGTCCTGTTAGTGTCTACACACGATGAGTTAATGAGATCCCCTTAGTTATTACAGTGTAGAAATATGCTTCAGGTTTTAGTTACGCATGTGGAACGTGAATGAAACATGAGCCGTCCTGAAGCCTGTGTAGACAGCTGAATTGGTTAAAATAAACGTGTATCTGTTCTGTCAGACTGAAAATTCGAGGGTGAAACTCCACCGTTGTAGGCCAGCCCATTGTAAAGGGTTTTTAGGATAGATTACCTTCGCATTACCAAATGGGTCTCTTGCTATCCCCGCTGTGATACTGAACAGCTAGTGAAATGCCAGGCAGCACCATACTGCACCTGTCCCTCCAAGGCCAGACACTTGGCCCTTAGGGAAGATGACAGACAACCCCAGACTGGACCACTGCTGGGGCTGCTTTTGTGGCTATTTATAGCCTCTAATTCCCAGACGGGAGCCGCAGGGGATATAACAGGAAAAGCAGAGAGCAGTTGTGGCAAGTAGGAAGTTAAAGAGGGAGAGAAAACGAGTGAAAGAGCATAGGATGGAAGGATAAATAGGAAACAAATGGGAACAGGAAAAGTATTAAAAGATGGAGGCAGCAAGAGAAGAGAAGTACTACGTTTCTGCATCCCCTCCCGCTCCTCCCGTGGTTGGTGCTCCCCTGACTGCATGTGGTGCTACCTAACCAAAACATTGCTTTGCATTTTTGGTCCACAGCCAAGGAGCCTGGGGGCAAGGTCGCACAGTGTGTGTGTCCCCCCGTTAAGAAATGAATGGGGAGCCAGGCCTGAGCACATGTGATTGAATTGAATGCTGCTCTAAGAGCATCCATGTGGCTGCTGGTTTTAAGAGGAGCGGCTGTATGGAGCGAGTGAGGGAAAAGACGGATGGTCCCTTCAGCCTTAAACAAGCTTTCTCCACATGGAGCACCTGCTTGCCTGATGCCAGGGACCAACAGCGGGCTAGCACAGCAGATCTGGAAGGCTGTGTTTACTCAGGGAAGTGCGTAGGCCAAGTGCCCTCATTAAAGGCTGGATCCTGACTGAATCTCAATGAAGACATCCAGCAGCAGCAGATGGGAGGGGGGACTGCTTCACTTTGTCTGCTCTGTTCTGTCCTCTCCCATCGTGTAGTGAAAGATTAGGGCCCTGATTGTCGTATTTAGATGACTGTGAAGCTTGATTTGATCAGGGTATGGTTTAGATGAAGTAACATTCCTCAGCTCTCACTATCACTCTTAGCTGTGGTGTTGCCTGCCAGCTACTTGCATGAGTGTTGATCATGGGTTGTGCCCTCTACTCATGTTGCCTTTTTTTTCCCTTTTCAAATAAACATTTGCTCTTGTTCTTGAAAGATAATTTCATCTAAGATGATCAAATCCACTTAGTTGGATGTTCACAGGTGTTTTGAGTTATTCTGACTGATACCTGTGCTGAGGTTGACGATAGTTGGAGCTAAACTGGGAATTAGGTGAGGGTCACCAACCATAGTTATAAAGGTGCAGTCTGTCCCACTTTGACAGAGTGAGGGGAGATGTAAATGAGCGTAGTCTGTACACGTACAGGCAATCTTGAGAAGTGGTCTGTTCGCAAAATAAGTGGAACACCTGTGCTGGTGGATGATGGGTGTTAACATCTTTTAAGACAATAATTTCAACCTGCTAACATTATGTTAAGCTTGCAATTCAGAAACACAAGGACAGTTGGCTGCCTTATTTGTAAGAAGAAAACAAGTGTTTTTATTCTCCATCTCTGTGTCTTTCACATGAAAAGTGTTCCCTCAGTTCAATAGAACAAAACTTCAATTACGTGACATCCATGCTGGTAAAAATTTGGATCTTTATTTCTACGGTCCGTAATGCCAGCACACCTCTCCCATATTTCCTTGCTGTCTTAATCACTCCATCTCAAACAAATCATGAGTCCCTAGGCTCTCTGCATTATGCTCACACCTCTGGATGGTGTGACACAAATATTCCTCCACTGCTCAACATGAGCTCCAAGTGCTGCTGGATTCTCTCTGCTGTCACACTGTGTTTGTCAGCTACTGGCTGACAAACACAGTCAGCTACATGCATCTTGTTTCTGTCCTGTGCTGCAGGGACATGGCCAGAGAGCAGCACCAGTTGGCATGCTGGCTCATTACTATCCCATAACTGGGAATTGGAGATCCACACATATAAAATCTCAGGGACAATAATGATAACCATGATGGTGTGGTGTTTTAACAATGATACAAATTCGGAAATGAGAAGAGAACAGTAAATATGTAATTATGATGGTCTCCACCATCCCTAAAGTAAAGACTATATTTGCTTAATGGATCCCTAATGGTGTTGACTTTCAAAACTGGTCTCTATGGTATCATTCATCCATTCATTCATTAATACTGACAGGTTGGATTTTGTTCTATATATGGCAACAAGTATTGTTGCTGTAGACTCGAATAAAATATAACCCCAAGTAGGCCTGCACGATATCAGCAAAATGTGCGATGTGCGATCACACTGTTCAATATTGCGATGACGATATGACTTGCGATAAATAAGAAAATATTTAAAGTTTGCATACAGTTTCTGTCTCTTTCAGATTTTCAGCTTTAAAAGATTCCCTGCTTTTAGGTACTCTAAAACACTGAATAGCTGATTGTCATTACCGCAAATTCCGGACTACAGAGCGCACCTGATTAAAAGCCGCATGCTCTAATTTTAGAAAGAAAATCAATTTTGTACTTGTACAAGCCGCGCCGGATTTTAAGCCTCAGGTGTCCCACGTTGTAATATGAGATATTAGCTATGGTTGGTCTGGCGATGCCTGACAGCCATCACGCATTTATTGTGTATTATTTTATCATTATTAAGGCAAAAGAACTCAATTTATGTCCATGGACATTGTAATGAATAGGATATATGCTTAATATTAGTTTGCATACAGCGTGCTGCATGGACTTCAATACATCTGCTGCACCGCTGCTACCACAATTATCAAATGCTAAGTTTCTACAGTCTGTGACTGTGACCCTCATAAAAGTAATATTTTACAAATCTGCATTATATAAACTAACGAAATTCGTTAAAGTAAGTAATTTGGCGACTTCTAAGTCATTAAACTAAGTCTTACTTTTACTGGAGTAATCTACCTCGTTGGCACCTGTCATTGTACGTCTTGCTTTGAATTAAAACTTACCTACTGAGCGAACTCTCCCGTTCTCTCCTATGAACGAGTCGGACGACAACGTGTATCAACCATGAAGCAAAGTGAAAAAATAATAAAGTACGTAACAGCCGCATCATATGATTTTCTTCGAGTATTTTCCATGTTGATGAGAGTCAGTACAAATGACTGATTTACAATAATAAAGCGTGCTTGATTTATCACACAATTTCATTGGACCTCTGTGAACTACTCATCAATTTTATTGGTCTACTGTTACAAGGCAAAATGTTTTGGACGCCACGAAAAAAAAAAAAAAGTGTGCGTGGCCAATTTATCGCATTACAGACCAGCTTTTGCGATGGGTTCATCGCGAACGTTCACATCGCAATGACGATGAAAATTCGATTAATCGTGCAGGCCTAACCCCAAGTCTGTTTGATTCTTTCCGCTCTCTTCTCTCTGCTATGAAGTCGCACTGTGTGTGTGTGTGTGTGTGTGTGTGTGTGTGAGTGTGTGAGTGAGTGTGTGTGTGAGTGAGTGTGTGTGTGAGTGTGTGAGTGTGTGAGTGTGTGAGTGTGTGAGTGTGTGAGTGTGTGAGTGAGTGAGTGAGTGAGTGAGTGAGTGCAAAAGCAGACACCGCATAGAGGAGAAAAAGAAAAGGCCGTACAGACCACCATATACTTAACTAAAATCATGTTTCCTGCTCTGCTACTCTCAATTTCAGTACTGGCAGACAATCTGGTCTCATTCACATCTGGGTTTTGAACATCATCCCTAGTCTGCAACTGATGTGAAAATCTTTGGGATTATCTCATGTGATTATTGACTGAATTTAAATTGGAAGAACAATATGAATTACATTTTCTCATATATTAGCACACTGTGTATCCTTACTGGGAATATTTGTGAACATTTGGATTGAGGCAGAGATTCAGCTGAGGAGTGAAATAATATTTGTTTGGTTTTTGACACCTTCTGTCGTGTGTGGAATTGAGGGTTTTTGATATCACTGACAAATGGAGAAAATATAAATATTTGGCATTGGTTCTTCTGCAGTCTTATTTACTACAGAAGGCACTGAAGCCTAGGAGCGTGAATGTTTCTTACTGCCTGGCGCACAGTGTTGAAACACTTCATATGAGACAGTTTAAAAAAAAATAAATCTCGTTTGTCACCATTAACTTCTCTGAAATTGAATCAAATTAATCTTATTCCTCTCTCCTCTTTCTTCTCTTCTAGACCTGAGCTCACTGTCCTGGGATGATTTGGAGAATGACCTTCCAGATGAGTTGATCCCTAATGGAGAGCTGATGGGCGTGATGCCTTCAAATGGTGGAACAGCACCTGGAGCCGGTGGACCAGGTGGCGGTGGTGGGGCCACCGGCGTCCCAGATGCAGCCGCCAAGCACAAGCAGCTCTCAGAGCTCCTTCGTGCCGGTAGCACCTCCAGTATTGCAGGCGCAGGGCTGAACTCAGCAAGCCCTCAGCCAGGCAGTATGGGGTCTCAGCTGGGCACACCACTGGGTAAGAGCCCCTTAGGCCAGGGCTCCCCTAACAACCACCCGTCCCCCCAGGCACAAAAAGCAGGAACACCTACTGGGGTAGCAGGACAGAACAACAACAATAATACTGCAACAATGGGCTTGAACACAACAGGCTTCAACCAAGCCATGATGAATAATAGCCAGGGCCATACTGGGCTCATGGCCCAGGGAGGGCAGCCCCAACCTGGGCAGGTGATGAATGGTGGTCTTGGACCTGGAGCTGGGAGAGGACGAGGAGCAGGGGTGGCAGGCATCCAGTACCAGGGACCGACAATGCAGGGAGCAGCACCAGGACCAGGAGGAGCAGGGAGTGCGTTGGCAGAGACACTCACCCAGGGAGGACAGCAGATGGGCACTCACGCCACCCTCAGTGCTGCCCAGCAAGCAGGGAACATGAGCAAGGTGAGTCATATGCCTATTTCTCAACATCCTTTTAGTGTAATGATTATGAATGTGCATTTTTAGGCATCAATCTGTTGAGGTGTGCATTACTGTAAATATGTTGCATATGATTAATCATTTGCACCCAATTATCCATTAAAGTTGTGTATTGATGTTGTGGGTGGGTTCCCCGTCTATAGCGATACGCTGACTGACTGTAGTCCAGTTTGTTGCTCTCACACATAGCTGTCTGTAATGGAGATATGATATCAAACATGAACGAGAGGTGTATTCCTCTTCTGTGGCAGCAAACGCAACACTTGGGCCAGACAATAATTGTGCTGTATTCAATGCCTAACAAGATTCAGGGCTGGTGAACATTATCATCAACTCAACCGTAATTAACAACAGGGCTACGACTATGTACTGGCACTTTAACAGAGGGACACACAAACACACACAGGGACAGCATCTCGTAGTTGATCCGCTTGCCCAGCTACAACACAGGTACCCACACAAAAACTTAACTATGCTGTGATTAGATGGTTAGGGCTGTCATGATTACTGCAATATTTGTAATAATGCACTAAAGACAAGCCAAATGTAGTGCATGGCAAGTATTTGCCACAACCGCACCATGTTCATGATTTTACTTTTTTACTACATGAGGCAGGGCCCTCTTGTGCACTTAAGTGTGGGTGTTTTGACTGTTAGGCAGCTGCCCCAGTACCTGTCTATCTGTAGCGGCTTTGGAGATTCCAGCCCGTTGCACAGTTCTCACTCGTAGGGTTCCATGAAGCCTATCCTGTAGCTAGCATCCACACTTACAAGCTAACTTGGCTTCCAGCCCTCATACCAGAGCTGGGCTCAGGGTAAGCTGACCGTGTCGTGGCTCATGCGCGGTAGTTGACAACACGTATGAATAGTTTGTATCGGTTATATGTTTAAACTCTCCTGGGTCACCGCACGGCTGAGCAGGCTGACATTTAACACTCCCTGCATCGTCACACACTGTGTAGCCATGCTTTATACAGACGCTTGTCTCTGCACTCTTCTGTTGCATTTCTGGCTAGACTGCAACAGCAGGGCCAGCCCTACACACATGAGTCTGTCACTGACTGAGTGATGATGTTTCACCATTGGTCAGCTGCAGGCTGTTGAAGCTAAGTATCCCAGAATGCATTCTGCAGCAATGGCTGAGATTGTGTGGGAGTGTTTTATATGTGACTTGATGGAATTTTCTTTTCAAAATGAAGCACTAAATTAATAAAATAAAAGCAATATAACCAATATATTTACAAATGGAAACTTAACACATATGAAACACTGTATTGGGGTAATTTATACTCAGCATTAATAATAATAATTATTATAGTTATTTCATTAAGGTGGATAGGTGAAATAATATATAAAATATATTTTTAAATAAAACCTTAATCTTAACTCAACTCTCCTTGTAACAGCAATATAGTCTACACCCAAAATCTGGTGCAATGTATATTATCTACAGCACTAGTAGTAAAATGCAGCACTAATTCATGAAAAGTGCTAATAACTAGCATAGAGACAAATGTCTTAAAAATGTCTGATGGTAACCAGGCGACTTAAAAATTAAGAGCTCTCTAGTGTTTTATACGCAGTATAGCCATACACTGCTTCTTGTTTAAATATGCAGGGAGGGAGGATGCTGTCAGAATTTGAGGGTTTCTTACTCTTTTAATGAGTGAAGATTAGTGGTGTGCATCTTTGATTTGATCAGGATTCATCAGTCTATGATGCGATTCGATTCGATTATACGACGCATCTTCTTCTTCTTCTTGATGCATCCTCAATCTTCTATATTACCACACGTGGCTTTTTCATCAATTAACACAAACAGTCAGATCATCTACTCTCCTCTTAATGTAGCAGAAGACGTCACTAACATGACTCTTGGAGTCTGGGCATGAACACAGTAGACAACAGGGAGGCTTACAATACAAAATCTCTACAAATAGTAGTTCTACAGGAACTTCCTGAATATGGCAAACATGACTTTTAGAGTCTGAACTCAGACACAGCAGACAAAAGCTCTGTAACATAGTGATGCTTATAAAAAAAACCATAGGCCTAACGTACTTAGATTTATGTGCAATTGTTGTTGTTGCAAATGTTCAATTCTCAAAAACAAAATAAAAACCTCTTTTGCAGTGTACTTTCACATCAGTTGACATTTCATGAATGTGGACAACATCAAACATGACTGAGTGAACCTCACACAGTATATGAAATGACTGCAACACATTATTGTTCTCTTCTCCTCTGTCTTCTCATCCTCTTCTCCCACCCTCTAACACTACTCCTCTGAGTCCTCCTCTTTCTTCTCATCGGGAATGTATAGGTTCTTGTGTAAGAACACTAGTTGATCTAGGTGTTCTGGTGAGAGAGAGCTTCTCTTAGCGGTGACAATGGTTCCTGCAATGAAGAAAACCCTCTCAGTAGCCACGCTTGTGCCTGGGATGCACAGATAATGCTTCACCAGCCTGGAGAGGAGCGGGAATATTATCATTTGCTGTCGGATTCAAACAAACATGTCAGTGGTGTAGGACTTCTTCAGAGTAAATGAGACAGATAAAACACAAGTATTTGCAATCTGTGCAACACTAAAGTACCTCGTGGGGGAGCATCTGCAAAATGTTTCAACACCACAAATTTAATCAGGCACCTGGGTAAGGAACACAAGGAGGAGCATGCTGAGTTTAAGAAACGGAGTGTGACTTTAGACGGTACCCATCCGTATAGCTGTCACAGTGAGAAGGCAAGGGGTGGCACAAGGAAACTCATGGAGTTTATCGTGCTGGCTGACCTGCCATTTAATATTGTGGAGAACCTAGCATTGCAACGTTTGCTGGCATACTTTGATCCACGCTACCTTGATTGTTAAACATTGACAAAAATGCTTGAGAATACTTTTGTTTATACTCAGTAAACAGTAAATTAACAAGTTATTTAAATACACATATTGCTCCCTCACGTGATCAGATCGGTGATCAGTGATCGGTTTATTTAAACTCACTAATCGGTGATCGGCCCCAAAAATCGTGATTGTGTAAAGCCTAGACTCCTCCTCTACCACAGGCACGGTCAGTGCATCATCTGAAGATAAGACAAAACAGTGTGTTTATTAGGGATTTTAAAAGCACTATAACTTATTGATTACATGATATAATCCCCGAAGATATCTGTGGATGGGTTTGAATGACTTTGTCATGTATGTTTCATAACACACCTATAGATGCATTATGAATGGGTAAAGCATTGCCAGAAACACAACACAGAAATAGAATAGAATACATGGGCAAACTAAGCAGAAACAAACCTTCTTCCATAGGTCCTGATCCTCCAGGTGCATCAGCCACTTCTGTCCTGGCTGTCCTCTCATTCTGTGTTTGAATAATATAAAGAATAGCAAACCAACAGTTAGCACTTTCTCAACCAATGGAACAGCTTGCAATCTCACAACTACTAGGTTACCTGATTTTCTCAGTCTTATTTATATAGTTTGTTTTAATTTGTTTAAATTAGGTTTCACATGAAACAGTTAAATTTACCTCCAAAGTTGCAGCTTCATCAGCCACTCTGCTGTAGACCTCCAGTCCCCCCTCCTCTGTGATAAAATGCAGTCCCTTAAATTGAGGATCTAGGGCTGAGGCTGTATGCAGCATCTTCTTTTCTGCTTCACTGTTGTACCTTTTCTGTAGATCTGTTCTGATGGTCTGCTTGACCATCATTTGTGTGTCTCTGGTGGTGTCTGAATCTCCTGGATTAGCTGAGCCTTTATTGGAGCAATGAGGCAGACAGTAGGATGTTTGTCTACTGACATCAGTAGTGTGAGTCATGGGCTTCAAGGCCTTAACAATGTCCTCTGCATTTGTCACCTCAGTTTCAGTCTGAGTGGCTAGGTCAGACTCTGATCTTCTGATCTCAGGGGAGAGCAAAGTAGCGGTGATCGCTGGTTGTTGTTCCAAGAACCTCTGGGCCATTTTGTATGCACCGTTCCACCTTGTGGGAACGTCAGTCTTCAGTTTCTGATACTTCAAGCGGAGAAGTTTTTGCTTTTCTTTTAGCTGGTGGCTGGCAGTAGCGCTTCGATGGAAGTAAGCGGTTATACGTCGGATTCTGGCCATAAGCCTGGAGACTGGAGCCACATTAAATGCTCGCTGGGATGCCAAGTTCAGAGTGTGGGCAAAGCACCTCATTTTCAACTTGTGCAGCCACAATCATATATGATGCATTGTCCGTCACTAGCGCAATAGCTTTCTATCCTACCGCCACCTTAGGCACTGACTATCTTGTTCACAGTAATTCAATCTAACATCAATATAGACCCAATGCTGATCATGAATTTATAAATAACGAATAAATCGATGTGCCCAAGCCCCATACAAATAATACATTGTAATAGTAAAATCGTTCTATATTTCCTTATTATTCAAGCATAAACAATTCACACATGCAATCAAATTCAGATTAGTCACAAGAAAGTTTATTAATCCAAAACATGAAATAACTTAGCCTTTCGACAATGCAAATGAGCAAAACAAACATAGGCTATTGAGGTAGCTTCCCTGACATAAATGACAACAGCAAAGCAAACCAACTGCTTGCAACATAAAACGTGGTTGTTATTTTCTATTTTTAAACATAAAACTCGTTTTACCGTTGAACTCTGGATGTAGGCCGGGTATAAGGTTACAGTAGCAATACAAGCAATATAATAATATGCTACAATGTAATAAAACAAACTTAAAAAGCTGCACTAGAGGAGGTATCTTACTTTTATAGCTTGGACTTTTACAATTTGCTTATTGATTATTTAAATAAAACTGCCTATAATAAACTTTTGAAACAAAAAAAAAAAACAACAGAAAAACCCTCTTATTTCTTATTGCCGTGCTGGTAGGATTACTAGCCCACATGTTATTTCCAAGGAAAACCAGCATGTTGACTTTTTTGGGCTTTAAAAAACTGCGGTGTGGAGTTACAACCTGACCTGCTCAACTGAAGATGCGCTCGGAAAGGTGTACTGGTTGCGGGGATGTGTGTGTGCAAATATTTGTTTGCCCATTGTTTGCAAGTAAGGGGAACCTGCTTTCATTCACCTGCCACCATCTAAGGGGCCGCTCATCGCCCGCAATTACATCTTCTTGTATGTAAATGGCCATTTCAGCATGTGGACACGTGCACCCCCCCCCCCGCTCAGTGTGCCATTGGCTAATGTGGTTCCTCATATTAGTGGTCTTACGAAAGTATTTGATTTTAGGGTGGCAAGTTTTACAAATAGCATAGGTGTTGTCCAGTTGTCGTTTCATCCCAGGAACTTCATAAAATCCGAAATGTTCCTAGATATCGCTTTTAAATTGTGTGGGTTTTTTTTATTGTGCTTGGGCTACCTCCGCCATGTTAGATGTTGGGTTTACTGTGCTCGCGCGTGTGTCCGTCCTTCACCCACAGTGCAACTTGAACTTTACAACTTTATTGTCCAGCAGAAACGGGAAACACAACAACAATCGCCCATGTTTTATTTTGAATTTTAAAATCGATTGTGACGTTACTGCATCAATTCAGACTCGTCCCATTAAGCATCTCGTTGCATCTTTGTATCGATTATTTTCTGCACCCCTAATGGAGATGCGCTATCACTGACCATAACACCAAACACGTGTTGTTTTAATACATTCTCTACAGCAACTGAAGCTTTTGAGATTGCTGATAAGGAACTTGACTGAAGCCGCCTACTCTCCATATCCCTCCTTTTTATTTGATATGTATGGTGTATTGGCCACTAAACTCCATTTCTGGATTTGCTCAGCCGTCTCTCCCTCCCGAATCATTTCAGCAGTCATATTGTTAAGAAATTAAATATACACTCCACACTTGGCAGCTCTACTTGAGCTTTTGGCAAGAAGCTGATGTTGACATTGCTGTCAACTGCTCAGTCAGTGTCGAGATTAGTACTTGGACACTAATTTATACGAGTGTGCGAGAGATAATGTGTGTATTCATAGCGTCACTGGCTGTGTAGGTAAGATTGCCACCAATGTGGTTTCACAGGAAATTGGTGGGAAGCCATCAATTTTACTGGCTGTGTGTCAGAGCAGAGACGCCCAAGTTGCTCATAACCACAACACTCAGACAGCTACGAGCTACTGAGAAGAGACTCCGAGAGATAGTGAATGTGTGAGTTCAGATTCATTCTCAAATAGAGTATGCACACATGCTCTAACCGCAAGAAAGATTAAAAGCTGGTGTAAAAGTATCAGTGCAGGCATTGTCAGCATGGGGGAAGGCCTCGGTGTGTGTGTGTGAGTGTGTGTAAGCGTAAGCTCAGCTGGTCTCCCTGTGATTATCATGACACTAACAGCTCTAAAGGAGAAAACTGCTTGGCCCAGTCTTTGTGTGTGGCTTCCTCTATTGTGTTTTAATCGCAGGTTGTAAATCTCTTTCTGGTCAATTGTGTCGGTGAGAGGCTGCTGTCACTCCATTCCCGCCCCCCCGTGCTCCTTTTTTGTTATTGTCCGAAAGAGAACCCTCCTTCTCTTTCTCCAGCTTATTAAATGGCTCCTTGCCCTGTCAGTCACATAGAGGAAGACAGGTATTGTAAACCACTTAATCAGTTAGAATGACAGGGGGCGGGTGCAATGAGGAAGAAGGAGGGAGAGCAGCTCAGCTGAATAGTCTGCGCTGGCAGCAGAGCGGCGAGATGATAGCTGGCAACTGTCCTGCCTGCCGATGTGTGGAGTGTGTCAGAGAGTGGGGCACTGAATGGGAAGAGCGAAGCAGAGGGGGTGTTCATTTGTGTGCGTGTGTGTGCGCGACAGTGTGTGACCGCCTGCTCAGCTGTGTTGAAAGGCTGCCAGTGTCTGGTCGTCTCAGCTGGGTCTTTTTTTATCTGGTCTGTTGGAGCGGTGTCAACAGCCTGAGGGGATACAGGCTGGCCTGGCATAGCGGAGTCTGGTCGGGTCTCCCAGCAGCTCCTTGGATGAGAGAGCAGTGAGTTGATCAGTGTGTAAAGCATGGCACTAACAGGGATTTATTCCCCCGGTACATCACATCTTAATGTATGCAGTTATGGCTCCTGTTGAGGGTAGGTGACATGGGTAAACTCATCTAGAAAATGTTAGACAAATAAAATATATTATTTTTCTTACTATAACGGTATGTTCAAATTCATATTTTGAAATTTATTTTCTGGCAATTCAAATGAAAAACCACAGAGATATAGTACAAATAACCACATAAACCTTTAATAAAAGGTCCTATTTTGGTTAAATTTGTTTTATTTATTTATTTTTGACTGGACCCGCCGTAGAATAGCTCTGTCCATTACTGATTCACTGTCACAGAGTGTTACACCATTGGTCGGCTGACCCAGTGTTGGAGTTTCCCCATTGGCCGCTGCTCTTTTAAAATGAGTTGGTGCAAACAGTTTCGATGGCATACTCAGGTTGTTTACAACAGAGCCCCGAGTGCAGCTCACCCTCAGTGGGACTGAGAGTGACTGGGACTGAAAGTTTTTACTAACCTATTTACCGTGTTTCACATGGAGGCTCTGACTCTGAGAGGAGCACCACACTGCAGACACAAAGGGCCTGCGTACCAGCCTGCGTACCAGCCTGCACGCAGCTAGCAGCTAGTTAACATTGTTAGTATTGTTAGCATACCTGTGCTGTGTGTAACTCATAGACTTTATAAAAATAGGGTGTAGCCACGTTGTTGCCAGTTGAACAGCCCCTTACTGGGCATGTGAGAAGTGTCTTTACAGTGTTTGTGTGCTCTGCCCTCCTCTGAGGGAGACCTGGCCAAGACAGCACACCAGTTACAGTTAAAGTAGAAATAATACACGGTGCACAGGGAATACAATCTCTAAATCAGCTCAAATAAGGCAGCTGCAATTCTCAATTACATGGACTTTTTACATGCTTTTAAAATTTTCCATATTATTATATATGACATCATTAGATTATTAAGGATTGGCGTTAAAGCAGCATGTTATTGTTATAGCTGCAGTTCGACCATAAATCAGCATAAAACAGCTGTCAGCAGGTGTCGTGACTCCTTTCACGAAGCAGAAAGGTTGTTTTCTTTTTCAGCTGCAGCACAGCTAAACTGTCAATAGACTCTTATACAGAAATTCTGCTTTATAGCCATCAAGAAGATATGTCAGATTCAGAGGCGTGATGTGCAACACAACAGCATCAGCTCCTGTCTCTTTTTTCACAGACATCAACTGAGCTCTGTGACAACCTCTGTAGCCAGCTTATTGGTGGAGCAACTCTGGCCCCACCCACATTATGTCTGTACCTTTTTTATACAGAACAGAGAGAGGCAATAAAGGAGCAGCATGCCCGCCTTGAACAGGCTGTGTAAAAGTGGCTAGTAATAGTTTCCACTGCAGCACAACTGAACTGTTTCAGTTATAGTTTTGATCACTGAGCCACTGTTGGATGTTGACATTTTTTCAAAATAGATGACCAAAATGTTATTTTCTATCTTTCTTTTTTTTCTCCCTGCTACACTATCTACTGCTACAGCATCAAACCGTGACCCCTAAACTGAGGTGCTTACTGAACCAGGAATTTTGTGTTCTGTTACACCCCAAACATCCAGACTTCTTAAATCCTTAACTATGCCTGTTTGCTGTTCAGGAACAGTGGAACTTTCTTCACTTAAACAATCCACTAATAGTGACACATCATTTTCAGGCATATGTTGGCAGCTAGCTACGTAGTAGTAAGGTGTAAATAACAAAGTCATAATCCTCTCAGGTAGAATTTGAAGCGCATCACATTCATATTTTTAACTACCAAACTCTGAATCAGGCCCTGTAGGATTCAAGGCTGTATGACCATGTCCTGTCAGTGTGAAGCTAATGCCTCTAAATAATAACTTCTCTGTCATCTGCCTGTCTTTCCAGATGGGCCTTGGCAGCAATGGGGGTCCGTTTGCAGCTCAGTCCTACGGTCAGGGTGCCACAGGGCCCAGCCAGCAGCTAAACCCTCAGCAGCAGCTCCAGAACAAGGCTGCCCTCGCCAACAGTCTGCCACCCTTCCCCAGTGAGCTCAAAGGGGCCGCTGTCACGAGTGTGCCAAACATGGTACGTGCTTGTTACACATATTGAGACATTATGGTATACATAATAACACAGTATTTCTCTGTAGATGTTTTTATTGTATGAATTTCAGGATAGGGCAGAACCTCTTGTGTAGCTTTGAACTTCTTTGTACTATCTCAGCATCACATTTTAAAGTTAGCAAAGTTCATCATTGACAAGTTAGTTTTCCACATAGAGCTGGGTGATATATCTGAGTAATTACAATTTCTGTTATTGCATAGTGTGTAAAATATCTAAATTGTAAAAAATGGCGTTATTACAACAAGCACAAAAACTGACCTTCAGCCAAAAAGTAATATAGATGATAGCTGCTACATTAGTTGTCTTTTGTTACAACTGCCGCAGTTCTCAGGACTGTGTGTGACCCCTGTTGGCTAGCTTTTGGCCATCTCCTGGTAAATGTGACGGCCACACATATAAAATGGACAGACTGAAAATGACTCTGCATCTGTGCAGTTTGTGTTTGTTGACGGGGCGTCATGTCAGAGTTTAAAGGCTGAAAGTCGACTGAACGCTGCAGATTCTACTTTAATTGTGCCTTTGTCTGCTAGGTAGCTAATGCTAGCTAGCAAACAGTCGGTGGATGTTATGCTGATGTTTTGTCAGGAAACACAAACGGCAGGGGAAGGTTATTTAATGAGAACACCTTTCTGCTCCGTCTGTGTTGAAACTGAACATTTCACTGGATGCCTGTGTTCTACTCCGAGCATTTGAAGCATCTAGTACTGGCGGTCCATAGCTGTGTGAGATAACAGGTGGGATGCAGGTGGTGCTGGTCATTTGTTATTCTAACTTAACTGTCCTGAACATGATGTTCTAAGAAACATGATGCTTGCAAAAAAAACTGACCCCGCACTAAATTGTGATAGAGATTTCAGTTGTTGGACATATTGTCGAGTACTATTACCACTACTGCACTGTGTTAGTTAAAGGCCAGAATGCCAGAGCCAAATGTCCGTAATTCGTTTGATAGATAATTACTAATCATGCTCAACTGTCCTGAGGATTTGCACATCTGTATCCAACCCTGACCCCGTCTCTTATCTGTAATCAATGTCTGTAGAAGCTTAAATTTCTATACATCAGAACTTAAGGAATGTTTTAAAACTTCCTTTTGATTGGTGTGTGAAATGCAACATGATAATCAGCAGTTGACAGGCCCTATAATTAGGTGACAAGTCTATCAGATGTAATAGAGAGGTCGGACAATCAAAACTTTTTTCTTTGACCCTTCTTAAAGTGATAGAAGGGCAGCACTGAAGGCCTCTGAACTAATGAACTGATTTACTATGTGGTGTTGAGTCTAGAATTTGAATAGGAATATTACACAGGGATATCTCACACTTCAGATAAAGTAATTTGATAAATGTGTGGTGGCAAATTGGTGATCAAATGAGCCTCATGACATTCTCATAGGACTGGAGAAGTTACAGTCTCTCCATTGTACCAATTAATTAGCTTTTTACTACTTAAGACTAGATCACACACATTCATTTATCAAGATTGTCATTGATATGTTTTATGTTGATTTATATGATAAAGCTTTAGTGCTATTTGGAGTGATGATTACATTACCACTACCTACATAAAGAAATCATCTTTCCTCAAAGAGTGATTTCACAGCTGTATGTAAATATGATGATTTTTGTAAAACTAGGTCACCTATTGAAGCCCTGTGAATAGAGGAAACTGAGATTCTGCTGTCGCTCTACAGGGGCAAATCCCACAACAACCACAATGCATTGTGCGCAGTCCTGTCCAAAGCTACTGATGGCTTGTTTATGTTGTGCAGGTGACAAATACATTTCCCAGCAGAGCAGCCAGTTAGCAGAGACAAAGTTAGTAGTGATCAGCTTTGTATCTCTTACTGAGAGTTATTTTTCCCTAATCGAGTCCAGTTATATGATACCGGTGTGCAAGGATCCCATTGCAAACTTACCAACAACTGTGCAAAAGCCAGAATGCTGCCAGAACACATTGGTCTAAAAACCTCAGCCTGCAGGCTTCAGTTTGGTTTGGGAAACAATTGTAAACAAAGGGATGAGAAACTTACGACTAAAAACTGTCTTTTATCGCTATGAAGAACGATGAACCGGGACCTAACTGTGCTCAAGCTTAATTCAGCAGTATAAGTTACAGTTAACACACAGTTGTTGTTGTGCTGTCCTGTATTAAGTGTTGGCAAAGATATAATAATCTGTCAGAGAACAAAGTCAGGTTTAGCAAAGTAGCGTGAGGTTTGTTGCAGTGCAGAGTTTTCAGTTCTGTCTTGATTCTCTGTGATGAAGACACTGATCGATGCTGTGGAGCCAACATCCGCAGCGTTTCTCTTCTGGCTGATGCTGTAACTGCTCCAGTGGTCGATACCTCCTCCATGCTCTGTGGTGTCTGATTCCACAGCACGATATTGAGCCTCATATTTTGAAACAGTAATGTCACATCTCTGATCCAACATAATATTGTAAAGCCAGTTTGTGTTAGATTTTCTGTCCACTTGAGGCTGTTGTCAGTGGAATCACAGTTTCTCCAAAATAAACTCAGCACCATGAAGTTTGTCACAGTTTTCAATGCTATCATGGTGCATGTGCCACAGACACACCACCAGCCATCACCAATGCTGCAATGCTGCAGCCGTTATGTGGCTCTGGTGCTTACTTCCTCCACCATACTCTGTTGTGTTGTGTTTCCACAGCATAATATTTGCACTCATAACAATAGTTCCAAGACTCTGATTCCAGCATTGTATCACAAAACTTGTTTTCTTCACAAATATACAGATATTTTAATGTCTGCTTTTCCCTATCGCTCAAGAAAAGAACATGGCGGACGGAGTGTTTTTAGAAACCCCCTTGTCAGTCCTAAAAGGCACCATTACAAAAATGTTTTAAAAAGTACTTTTTAGTCCAAGTCTGGCGGACGTTTGCAGCTGTATAAAAAGGGATATTTGAATACAGGGAAGATACAGAAAAGTTAAATGTCACTTGCATGAATTTCCCTCTCTACATCTGTTTCTGTGGTTACAGCCCCACAAGCAAAAACAGATCGAAGACCTTACTTTAATTCATCACAACACTGACACTTTCTTAATCAACCATGCAGCAGCTCCAGCAGCAGTCCCAGCAGCAGACCATGCTGCCCCTGGCCGGCGGTGGAGGTGTGACGGTGCCTTCAGCAGGTCCCACAGCCGACCCTGAGAAGCGGAAGCTGATCCAGCAGCAGCTGGTCCTGCTGCTTCACGCACACAAGTGCCAGCGACGGGAGCAGGCCAACGGCGAGTTGAAGGCCTGCGCCCTGCCCCACTGCCGCACCATGAAAAACGTCCTCAACCACATGACCCACTGCCAGGCTGGGAAGTCTTGCCAGGGTAAGTTGGAGCGTTTGAAGCAATCAGATAATAAAATCTAACTGATGATTTCCAATTGTTCTAAAAGTTTGCAGATGTTGGCACCCTAACAATTTTGTCTATAGCCTTTTGAACAGAGTAAACAAAACATCCTGGCCAAAAACTGCTTGATTTCTGGATGTGAGTCTTGTGTGAAAATCCAGGCTTTGTGTTAATAGTGACAGCGTTTCAGTAGTGTGGATGTCACACCTACAATCACCCCTTTTTGAAATGTTCAGAATTAACACAGTAATCGAATGAAGGCTGGAAGTGGTTGTGATGGGCAGAACTGTTGGGTTTTCTGTCTTTGGACAGAAGCCTGTTCTGCTTATTTTTGATGGCAGACAAGCTGTTGTGTCTCAGATTGTTGAATTTATTGAGGAATTAATTGATGAGTTCTTTAAAAAAAACATGAAAATTGAATAAACATGAAGCACCCAACAGGCTGTGCTGTGCCAATGTTTCTTTTTCCCAATCACATATTACTCTTGACTGCGTTGACAAAATATGACTGTTGCAGATACAGCCACAAACAAAGCAGCCATTCTTCTCAATCTGACTGAAAAATCATGAAGTGACCTCAGTCAAGTATACACACACACTTCAGGCTCCTTCACCAACCATTTTAGTGGAAGACATGGGGTTCAAACACCTGGTAAATGTTCCCTCAAAGAAAAGTAACAATGTTTTGGAGAATTGGCACATAGTCTTCCTCCTTCCTAACCAAAAGTTGTACTTGGTGTTGTGTTTTGTGAACAAAGCTGTGCATTAGTAAAGTGGATTTGGAGAACTAAATGGAACATATGATGGGAACGTGTCGCTAAACTAAAACAGAATATAATGTGTCGTTGAATCAGTAATGTTTATACAACTTTTTTCACTCAGTCTGGATGGGTTTCATAGTTGCCACATTTAGAAAACAGTATTTGGAAGTGACTGACTTTTTTTTTTAAATGAGCGTGGAATGAAAAACTCACTCTAACCTCCATTAGGAAATAAAAAAAGCATTTTGAAATGGCAAGGCAGATAGGGATTCCCCTAAGTGGGAAGAGAAAATGTTAATGAGTGTAACGTACATATGCAGAATGTTCTAATATTTTAAGGTGGAAAGACGGGGGGGGAAACGGATGATGAAACTTTCAGTCAACATCGACTGTAGAGGGAAAAATTGCGTCTCGCTTAAGCAGCACAATGATAATCCCAGTGATTTACTGCACAATAATGTGATCTAGGTCATTCTTTTCTGTTTTTCTTAACAAAAATACATTTTTTCCAAATGTGGTCTACATCACAAGTGGCTTTGGCTCTCCCAACTTAAGCTCAGTTTGATCACATATAATAGTTTTAATTGGTTGTGAGTAATAGAGAAGATGGGCTTGTAGGGCCAATAAACATGAATTGCAAATGTATTGATCACAATACATACATTACAGCCATAAAAGTGAGACTAGACTACTTCATAATCCACAATATGAAAATTAGTCTTTGGCTTCACCAGATAGTTAAATATAACACAACATATTTGATTTAAGATGAGAAGAAGATTTTAAAGGGCATAAATAAAGTTATAAAACATCAGTATAGAACTGAGTGGGGTTGGATGCAAGATTTAATTTGACCATTTAAGTTACATCCTGTTAATAGCGCACCCTCCTGTCCAGCTTAGCAAACCCCTCCCTTTATATCCTTGGCTGATCTCCTGTTGAGGTCAGTAGCACAACCAGGGCCCTGACATATGCTTCCCTTCACTCCTCATTGGTCACACCATGTGTCTCTGTGTAATCCACAGCGCAGGGGAGGATTTCCACCCATTCATTCATTCATTCATTCAGAAAACAGCAACACTCGCCCCCTACCTGCTCACTCACTTGCCTTTTTGCGGCCTGGCTTTGCCGCTCCTCTTCATTCACCATTTTCTTTGTGTTAACACCAGACCACACTCTCCTTTCTCCCTCCTCTTTCAGCACCAGCGTTATTTATTTTATTATTTTTAATGAAAAATGCCCCTCAAGCCACTCTCAATTAAATTCGGGCCCGGTGACTTTGCACCGCTCTCGGGCTTGAATGCTTCAAGCAAAATTTCAAGCCAAAAATGCTCCGAGGCCAAGGTGTGTTAAGTGTGAAGGAGTCTGTGTCTCTGCTCCCCTCATGCCAGCTCATTTCCTCTCACTCGGGACCTCTGCTTCTCACTGCCACTAAAATAACTGTGGAGAGAGATTTTGTTCCCTAACACAGTTATCATCCATTAGATTTTAGATTTAACTGATGTCTGTTGGCTCAGTTCATTTTCACCTGAGGGACCCTGGAGTCTGTGGTACGACTAGTGCTTGGATTGGCTCTAGATTTAAATCTTCGGTCTTATCTTTGTTTATCACTGCATACTGAATCTACAAAAAGCCACCAATAATGATAGCTCTGCTGTGTTTGAGTCGTTGCCAGCAGTGTTGGCGTTGTTACAAAGATAATAGTTTAATTGTGTTTATTTGTGCGTAGCCCGTGGAAGGTTGAAGGCGTGTAGTAACTGTGTTTGCAGCAGCACTTGGAAGTGTAAGGCAACTATAGCAAAGCAGATTTTTAGCCTGCATGTGATTTTCTTGTCAGATTAGCTGCTAGCACATTAGCCTGGCCACAGATGAAATGAAGCGACTCGGTTTGTTCAGACACACCGCAGGAAATATGGTCTAGGTTCTCTTTCCACTGAGCCAAACGCACAGCTTTCCAAGAGTGGAAATCAGTGCGGTGAGGTGAACCTGAGACCTTTTTTTTTGGGCAGACACTTTTTTTCCCTCCAAGTTTCTCTCATTTTCTCTGGCTGTCCCTCCGTCTCACTTTCTGTACGTTTTTTTCCCCTCCCTACATTCATTGAACTTCTTTTCCCCCTTGTTTTTATATAACGATGAGGCTATCCTTTATATCATTATGACGTTCATAATGTCCTTTATATTCACTGGTGGGTGACTGGGATTAAAATGTGAAGTGAAGGTGAAAAGGAGACTGAAAACAAACAACACTTTATTTCTCTCCCTCACTCACTTTGTTCTCTCATTTCATCTCACTCACTCTATTTGGCTCTTTTTTTCCCCTCTGCTCCAGAAGCAAACAGAAAAACTTAAAACTTAAACAAAACACAATAAGAAATATTGTAGAAAAAGTTGTGGTTGATGGGTGAGAGTTCGACCAATCAACGACATTCAGCCGAACTCTGTCTCTGAGGCTTCTGTACCATGAGAAGGTGCGGTGCAGCTGCTGAGCAGGGACATGGTTACATGTGTAATTATGCAATAGTAACTAAATGAAGTCCCTGGTTGAATACCTGAAAACGGCTCCACTGCCAACATAAAGAATATAAACCCTGTTGCTCTCTCTCACTCACTCTCTCTCTCTCTCTCTCTCTCTTTTCTATGCAGTGGCTCACTGTGCGTCGTCCAGACAGATCATCTCCCACTGGAAAAATTGCACACGACACGACTGTCCCGTCTGCCTACCGTTGAAAAACGCCAGCGACAAGCGCACCCAGCAGCGTGAGTACATGCGGCAAAGCACTGACCCTGCTGTCGCTTAACCGTTGTCAAATTGCTCAACTTCCCTGGACATAACATGAGGCTAAACTGCTTCCACTGACTGTGTTGGGTTAAGAAGGACATCAAGACTCAAGCTCAGTCTTTACCTCAGACATTAATTAGGTTTTATTGTGGTATATTGATGTCTTGAATAGTCCATAGTGACAGCTTGAGAAAGAATAACACCAGCTAGCTGCTTTTCTAAAATCAGCAAAAGATGTTACTTTGTAGAGTGTGTGTGTGTGTGTGTGTGTGTGTGTGTGTGTGTGTATTTTGCGTCAGTTTACCGCTAGGTTCGTGCTCCTCCACAATGACTAAAAGCACTCGATGAGTAAGAGTGTGGTCCTGCTGGGCTTGTAATCTGACACACAGAAGGGATAAGAGTGTGATGGAGGGAGAGAGAGGAAACGGAGAGCGTGTGCTCGAGATGTCCCGCTGAGCCATTGGCTGTTGGGCTGTTTACCGCTACTCCCCACTATAACAGAGCAGAGTTTGACGCTCTCTCTGCCTCATACTGAAACTGCTTCTCTTACTGTTTTGTTTCTCTCTCTCTCTCTTTTCATGTAATGGTTGTCACGGGATCACAGTTAGTTTTCGTTTATGCAACCATCTTATTAATCCTCCTTTGCATTACTTAAAGCATTTTCTAATATTTCTCTGGATAACTTTGTTACTTATGAACTCTTTTTTTCTTTTTAGTTCCTTCTGTGTTATTTTTCTTTACTTCGCCACTCCACTCAGCAGCTTTCATCACTTAGAGCATTCCAGCGTTGGTCTGTCCCTGCTTGGCTCTCATGTTAAAGAACATGACGCCGGGGCTTGTGCTCTCTCCTGCCAACATAAACAGAGCCCAGTATTTCTTTGTTCTGCCTCCTCCGATTTTTGTCTTTGCACAAACGGAGATTTTTTTTTTTTTTTTGCCGGACTAGTGCCTGAACCCAGAAGAATATGCAAATGCTCTGTCGCCTAAAGAGATTTATGCATGTATTCAGGCCTTCTCTTTTTAAAGCGTTTAGCCTTACATTAATATTTCCACTGTATCATGCTGACATGTTATGACTTAATCTCGCCAGAAGTCAGAGAGACTTAAAGTATTCTACGCTTTTGCCATGTTTTGACCAAAACAGAATCTTTTTATATTTATTGTGCTTGGCACTCAGTATCAACATTAGCATTTTGTTTATGTGCTGTAGGTAGTGCAGCAGTAAAGTAAGCACGCATTTCAAGATTGTCAACATTGCAAGCTGTTAACAGTATAGTCACTATGGTTGTTTGGGTGTTTTTTTGACCGACTGCTCCATCTCTATCTCCAGCCATGCTGAGCTCCCCCAATACGGGCCTCCAGAACCCCATGTCCTCAGTTGGTGTGGGCCAGCCCAGTGCTCCCACCATCAATACCTCAGCCCCCATAGACCCCAGCTCTATGCAGAGAGCTTATGCGGCACTTGGACTGCCCTACAGCAGCCAGACCACTGGGCAGGCCCAGACCCAGCAGGCCCCGGGCCCAGGACAGACAGCAGGCGCACAGAACGCCCAGGCCCAGCAGCTTCCACAGCAGATGAGACCCATCAATGCACTCGGTAACGGACTGATGTTATTCCTGTATTTTCTAAGCACTGTGACGTTTATCGAGCTGGCAATTTTCGGATTTTTGTTGTGTATATTTGTTTTCAGTTGTAGCCATGGCAGCCATTCATAGCCAAATTATATTCACTGAGCTTGATTATGAAATCCAAGTAGTGCTGTTTGCTCAGAGCGTTTTGTATTGACAGGTAACCAGATGGCTCTTGGAGGTGCGACAATGGGCGTGACCACCTCAGATCAGACCAACCTGCACACAGACTCCCTTCCCAACACACTCAACACTAACAAGTCAGTCTCCACCCATAAATTCTGGCTTATAATAACTGAAGTTGTCATTTTGAATTGCAAGACATTATTATTATTATTATTATTATTATTATTATTGTTATTAGTATACAGTTGCCGGTAAAATTAAGCCCTTAAGACAAAGACTTGGCAATGAAAGCTGCAGTCTCTCACCTTTTTTTTGTGTTCCCCCTCATCCTGTTCCACTTCCAGTCAGCTGCTGTCAGACGGGTCAGCTGTGGGCTCAATGGGCAACCTACCCACAGCAGCACCCCTCTCTGCCACAGGCACCAGGAAATCCTGGCACGAGCACGTCACTCAGGACCTGCGCAATCACCTCGTACACAAACTGTAAGAGCATAATCCTGCTGTGGTTTAAATGACTGATTTTAAAGGGAAGTTTTGGAGTAGTAGAAGTTTCCAGTGAGATATTCATGGGTGCGAATTCTCATCTTCCACGGCAGAGTACAAGCCATATTCCCAACCCCTGACCCGGCAGCTTTGAAGGACAGACGAATGGAGAACCTGGTGGCCTACGCCAGAAAGGTGGAGGGGGACATGTATGAGTCAGCTAACAGCCGGGTAGGTGTTGGGACTCAAATTACTGACCTTTTTATAAGGACCACATTCAGTTAATATACCCTTAATGATGAATACATAATTCCCAGTTGATTGCTTGCTCTCTTCAAATCAAATTTACTGTCTTCTACTTTCCTCCTACCTATCTACAGGATGAGTACTATCACTTCCTGGCTGAAAAAATCTATAAAATCCAAAAGGAACTGGAGGAGAAGAGGCGCTCTAGGCTACAGAAGCAGATCATCAACCAGGCACCTATGGCTGCACAGGGGACCCAGCAGCCCACCCTCCCCCAGCCCGGTGCCCTGGGCCCCAGGCCACAGAGTGAGTCTAAATGTTCACAAGAGTGTATCTCTGGGAGTGCAGGGTAGTAAGAATGGTTTCTGCGCATGCCACATGACCACGTCTGTGGTTCGGTTCCAGGGACATTTTTTGTATGTCATAACCATCTCTTTTCACTTGTTTCCTGTTTACTACTTCACTTACAACTAAAGAAAAAAAATGTTTGCCCGAGGATGAGTTTTTTTTTCTTTTATATCCCTGATATACACAAAATGACTAATATATCAAGCAATATCACATACTAACATATTGATTACTAAAAAGAATAACCATTGGCTGTAAAGCTATGTAAGTTGCCATATTGCCCATTCAGAGGTACTATACCAGTATTAGATGGCACAGATTTGTCCTCTCGAAAAGATTTAGCTGTTGCCTTTAACAAAGATGATCTATAGATTTCTCAATTAAGATTCCAGAAAAGATTCCACAGAATTTGTCATCATAATCTAAATTGAGAATTACCATCAATTAAAATTTCATCTGTATCTACCTGCAGAGTATATCCAGTCACTGCTGGTATTTATAGTGTCTTCAGTAGCTTTAATCTTTTGTATTCTTGTATGAGAACCTGAAAATGCTCAAAAATGGAAAACTGTGCAGTAACACTGGAGGTGTTGAGCAAATCTTGTACTTTTTTGTCATTACAGCTGGTTATGTGGTTCTTATGATTTCCTTCTTTTTTGTCTGTAGACGGACCTGTTTCTTTGCCCAACATGCCAAATCAGATCATGAATCGCATGCAGGTTTCACAAGGTACGTCTTGCATGTCACACATGATATGATATTTCCAGATTCCGATTATTTAATTAGAGACAATAAAAACACCTGGCAACTGAGAGGGGAAAACATTAAACTGCATTTCATAATTGATCAAACATTTCTGGTAAACTGGCAAAGCAAAAGAGCAAGAAACATAAAGAAATAACAGGATAAAGGAAGTTGTGGGAATGTGGGAATTGAACCAGTAAAGAGGAACAGAGAAGATCACTGGGATGAAAAGAGAAATGGTGAGCCACATTATCTGCAGGTCTGAATTAAAAAAAAACCCAAAAGCAGAACATATTCACACGCATACACTCAAGATGACATCAAAGTTATACAAGAAAAGGGAAGAAACAAAAGTTTTTACAATGCTATGAGGTGCCACCTGCTGCTCAGTTTATTGAAGTATAACAACATACTGTAGATCTTACTTAACTGAAAATTGACAAGTTTTACTTGAACTGAAAGTTTATGTGGAGTTGAAAAAAAAAAAAATTGTGTAACCATTATCTTGGCATTTTGACTACTATTGTGTGTGTGTGTGTGTGTGTGTGTGTTTGTGTGTCCGTCCATGTGTCCATTAATAAACATTGCGGTGTACTCTCTCTTGTACAGGAATCAACCAGTTCAACCACATGGCTCTGCCCAACGCCCAGATATCCCAGACACCCATGGGAGCCCGAGCTGCCTCACCCATGAACCACCCGCAGCAAGTGAACATGAGCTCCGTCCCAGCGGTGAGGAGGGCAGAGGGCAACGCCCACACACACTCTTACACATTCAGTATACAAAGTAGCGTGAGATCACATCCAATACGACTGATGCTACAAATTTCAAGCGTATAAATACTTGACAATTACAAAAACCCAGTTAATGCTGTATCCTGCGATTTACTATTAGAACTGTTACTGTTTAACTTCTTAAGAATCGTCAATACATAGCTATGCAGGTGTATTGATTAGGATCTTGTAGGGAAATAGAATAACAATGTCCTTTTCTTTTTTTCTTCTTATTAATCGTCTGTTAATATATTTATCCTTAAAAGATAGTAAAACTGTAGTTTGCATTGGCAGGGACCATTTTTACAATACAACCCGATAAATTATGTATTGGATTTATAAATAATTTGAATCACAAATTGAATACAGCAAAACAATGCTGTCACTCAAAGTGCTCTCTCTTGGCCTCTCATTAGTTAACAAATTAGATTCAAAGGAATACACTTGATTCCTTTTTATTTACATGCTTTCTTTTCCTGGAAGACATAAATTAGAAGAAACTGAATATGTAGAACACTAAAGAAAAGAAGGAAATCCCTCAATGATTTGTTTTTCACACTAGCAAAAACTGTGTTGCAGCTCTCCACCCACTGTCAACCACACACACACAAACACACACAAGAAACTGTGTCAATACATTATTATTCTGCTGCCAGGATTGTGATCGATCTTTGCTACGGCTGATGTTTCTGGTTTGATCAATGGAAGCTCTCTAAGAATTCCTGTTGCTCTACTCACAATTACGTTTTCTCTTTCCTGTCTTGTAGATGGGCATGTCACCCTCCAGGATGCCTCAAGCCCAGGGTATGATGACCGGTCACGGCGGCGGCAATATGGTGGGCCAGACGGCGAGCCAAGGGCAGTTTCTGGCTCAGACTCAGTTTCCTCCAGGATCTGCTGCTGTTGCTGCAACGGGGGCCATGAATGTCACTGTGGGGCCTGGAATGGGCCAGCCACCCGCACAGGCTGCTGTCACCCAGGTGAGACATGAAGAGTGTTTACAGTGTGTAGAGAAATTAGGTTCAATAAAGTTGTGCCAATTGCTGGGGAGCTAAAGTCGATCAACTTTAACCAATCATACTACTCACTAATTGCACTTAAATTGTCCTAATACCAATCACAAGGTGCTCTGTAAACCTCAAATTCTGTGTGGTGTTTGTCTCTTTGACCTTATGACTGTTTGTTTGTCTGCTTCTCGTGTGTGTGTGTGTGTGTGCCTTCCCCTTTGTGTGTGTTCTTCTCTCCAGCAGCAGCAGCAGCAGCAGAGCTCTAACATCCCCATGAATGCACTTGGGCCCTCGCTGGGCCCTCAGTTAGCCTCCTCCCAAACCCCCTTGCACTCCACACCTCCGCCCGCTGCCTCCTCCGCCTCCACGGCTGGGGGGTCCACTAACCTGCCGCACCCCCAGCCCTCCAGCCGCAGCTCTACCCCCACCCTCCCCGGCCCTGCCCCAGCCCAGGGTGCCACCCCGCCCCGCCCCACCCAGCCCCAAACCCAGGCGGAGCTCCCGGCAGCAGCACAGACGCAGCCCCCGCCTCAGCCCCCTACCACGCCGGTGAGACTGAGTCCCTCCGCATGTCCTCCACTCTGATTGACCCCCCCCCTCCCAACCCTGCAATTCCCATCACTCTGAATGCCATGCACCAACCTGTCCCATCCACATTCACCCCTCTGTCTGATAACTGTATCTTCATCACTGTTTGAGCATCCATCACAAGGGGAATGTTGCATCTTTCAGCTTAAGGGAGGAATGACATGAATATGGGAGGTGTTCATCCATGTCATAGTTTCCAACCCTGCATGCAAAAAAAAAGAAGAAAAGCAGTTGATCTGTTGCAAATACCTCACGTGTTGTCTTTTCTTTTTCCTTCCTCTGTGTTCTATAGCTGTCAGCTCAGCCAGGGGCCAGTCTGGATAACCGGGTGCCCACGCCGGCCTCAGCTGCCAGCGCCGATCTGCCCGTCCAGGAGGTCAAAGCGGAGGCGCACCACGACCAACAGGATTTTGAGGCCGCTGGCGGCAAAACTGAGCCCAAGATGGAGGTGGGTTGAAGTACACTTCATCTGATTCATCCGTCTACTCATTAATTCACACTGCTTTGAACATCGTTTGTGCATTCTCTCCCTGCTGAGTCACCCTCAGTACATTTTTAGATCAAATGAAGCCTCTGTAGTTTGAATGGCTCAAATTTACATCTTAACTTTGAATGATCCATCCATATATTTCATATTTATTTATATTCCTATCATTTGACTAACATGTTTGATATTGGTGGTCCTCGGTCCTCATGTTTCTGTTTATATTGAACAATCTAAACAACAATTAAACTAAACCATATAATTGTTACTCCGGGCTAACTATAGCTAGTAGATTTAGTGCTCCATCATTTGGCTGCAGTCAGCACCAAACATTTCAGTTACTCTAAACAATCAGGATTCTTGTTGATTGAGTATAAAATAGGCAGAGTTAAAACAGCTGAACAAATCTAGTTCTTTTCTAAAGATGGATTTTGGTATTTGTGAACTTTGGATGTGTTCAAGAGAAGAAGAAATTCAAGAGACGCAGACAAAAACTTCTGCACCATGACTCACAAGCACACACACAACTAAATGAGAAGAAAAACATTGTAAAATACAAAAACGCTCTGTCATCCTACCCACTTGAGTTGTGTTTAAAAACCCGATTTTCATTGTTTGTCTATAGACTGAGGACGACTCTGGTTCAACGTTGGTGAAAAAGGAGGAGCCAGAGGAGAAGCCACAGCCTATGGAGGTTGAAGAGAAAAAGCCGGAAATGAAGACAGAACCCAAAGAAGAGGAGGAGGGAGGAGCCAACAGCACAGCCTCCTCATCTCCCTCTCAGTCACGGCGGAAAAGTGAGTCTGATGCCAAGGGATGAATAAAATCTGTGACTGACAGAAACAAGATCCGCTCAGCAAACATAGAGAGTTTTTCATCACTGCCAGTAATGTTTATACAACCGCGCTTTGCCAACTGTGACTTATGACTTATTTTGAGTTTCAGTAAAACTTATTATCACATCATTATTAGTCTGGCAATGACTCTGAACAACATCCAGGCTCCTTCTTCGATCTTTGCAGCGTTTTCACACAAATAATGAAAGGGCTGTGCATTCGCTGGTAGAACACCCTCAACAAATCATGATACTCACTTAAAACTGATTTACAGGCGAGGAGCGACGTGTGTTGAAGTGAGAAATAAGTCTCCTCGCACAAGCATGCGGCCAACACTGTATCATGTAGTTGGCGTTAGTCAGACGCTGAGATTACAGTCATGTAATGAGTGATGGTGTTGACGACTCATTCGGTTTCAATTGTTTGGCTATTTGTTGATTCGAAACAGGTGACGTAATCCGGATCTGACAATGCACCAGTACTGCGTAGTGTTCAAGATGTCTGTTGATGGAAAATGTACAGCATTTGATAGTGAACACACAAAATAAGAAGAGAGAAAAGGAAGACTATGGCCTTTACCTTTTTTTTTTTTTTTTCTGCTTCCATTTAGTTTTCATGTATAGTAAACATTTTAGATCTACTCGTGCTATATGTGTGTAAAACTTGCCTGGTCTTTTTTCTTGCTTGTTTTCCAGTCTTTAAGCCAGAGGAGTTGCGCCAGGCTCTGATGCCGACTCTTGAGTCTCTCTACAGGCAGGATCCTGAGTCTCTGCCCTTCAGACAGCCAGTAGACCCCATGCTTCTGGGGATCCCGGTAGGCAGCACACATGCACATGCTACCCTCTTAAAAAGAAAACCTTTTTAATCGATATGTTAGCAAATATAAGCAACAAGATGTTAAATGTTACTTATCATAATTCAGCAGCACTGTATCATTAATGTAGTCTGCAACACTAATACCCTCATCTCTCTCCAGGACTACTTCGACATTGTTAAGAACCCGATCGATCTGTCCACTATTAAACGCAAGCTCGACACGGGCCAGTACCAGGAGCCCTGGCAATACGTTGACGACGTCTGGCTGATGTTCAACAACGCCTGGCTCTACAACCGCAAGACATCCCGTGTGTACAAGTACTGCTCCAAGCTGGCCGAGGTGTTTGAGTCAGAGATCGACCCCGTCATGCAGGGCCTGGGCTACTGCTGTGGGAGGAAGGTGAGATGGAGCAGGCTGGGAACTGGAAGATAAAAAGCATAAATTACTGTTAGCTGGCAGTGAAATGATTTTATTTAGTGGCTGCTCAGTTACTATGACGCATCGCTAACTTCTGCTGAAATTTTAAAAAAAAAACAGTAACTCTGTATTTTCCTAGTCTGCAAAGGAAGAATTGTTGTCATGGTTTAGTTTGAAAAGTTTTGACCACCTTTGTCATCTGGTTTGTTTCTGCAGTACGAGTTCTCTCCTCAGACCCTCTGTTGCTATGGCAAGCAGCTCTGCACCATACCTACTGGGGGCACATACTACAGTTATCAGAACAGGTGTGTGTGTGTGTTTATTTGTTGGTGTATATCTTTGTCTTTATGGGTTGCTGCTGACTCAACTGAGTGTTTGGTATAAAATAAGGCACCAGCTTGAATTTTAATCTCACTGAATCATCTTATACGAGCCACACATTTGCGTGAACAGTTCCCTATTAAGTGTTTTGATGGGTTTTAAATTCGATATGTTCCTCTGTGGTTCTATAGGGACCACAGTGATCCAGGCAGTTGTCATCCTGACAGCTACAGATTTAATGGCTCTGCCTCCTGGTCCTGGCATTGCATGAGACCATCAAAAGGTTTTTCTAACATCATTTGTTAACAGCCAGGTTCCAGCACCGCACATAAAGGGAAACACTCCAAAGACGCTGAACCCGACAGATTGTCAGACACTGAAGGCAGTAAATCAGTTAGTTGGATTTATTTTTTCTCACTCAGGATCTATCCAGAGTGAATTTGGCGTTGCTGTCCCCCTCTCTTGTACGACAGATGAAAATATAACGCTTTGGTGAAGGCCACAAACAGCTTTCATCATTGCCTTTTCCTCTCTGTTGAAAGCCAGCAGATGATGGCTTGCACCACATTCCCTTGCGCCCCCTGCTGTACGAACTACGCAGCTGCAGCTATTTTCTCACACTTTGGGCACTTTGAGAGCAGCAGTAGTGATACAGCAGAGGCTGACAGACAGCACGAAGCTCACGCAGCGCAGTCCATTTACACTCTCAATAGGAGCTCAGGGATTCCCTGTCTATTATAAAACATAAAAGCCAGCCACTGTTGTGTGCACAGTTGTATTGGGAGTGGGAATCTTTGGGAAACTCACGATTCAATTCTGATTCTTGGGTTTCCAATTCGATTTAGAATCGACTGTGGAATCACAACAGATTCTTGATTGAATGAATAAAGAAGGGGGCACTATTTTTAGTCTCTTACTCTGGTACACTGTGTGCCAAACCATTCACTGGTATTCTTCCACTCAAATGTGATATGACACACAACTGACAGTTATAAATAGTCTGCAGCTTTTTTATTTTAGAAAGTGCATTAATTAATGAATTATTTGAAAGCATCTTATAGTCTTCTGCCTATTTGCAGGGGTGTGGTGGGGGTGTTGTGTTATTAACGTCATATCTCCAGCAGTGGGGAGCAGGCTGAGGAAAGACATCACTGTCCAACACACTGAGTGGGTGCAGGGTGTTTGAGGTTAAACAGACTGACCACTTTTCTTTGTCCCACCAGAGTTGGTTAAGTTGTTAAAGCGCTAATATGTGTTGGACAGTCGGTCTTGTTTGTCACTGCCGGAGTTTGTCGCTTAGCTTACCGGTACGTTAATCTCAGGGTGATGGCATAGGTAGTATTCACGATATACTTCACATTTGTCTTGCAGAGGTAATTGAGTCATTAAATAGAAAAACAAAAACACAAACGCTTCACTTTTTTGAGTTTGAACTACAAAATGTGTGTGTGCTGTAAACTGGGTACTGCACTGCCCTCAGAGCTGAGTGTTGCCTTTTTTCTTTCTGCCATGTTAATTAACATTTAGAAAATACATTTTTAACATTGGTGAATCGATTCAGAATGAATGAAGATTAGAATTGTGATTCTTTCACCAAACCCTCATTTGTATTGTGTACACACACAAAGAACTGAACACTAAACATTGCAATATTACACGTTTGTGCACCACTTAACTGTTGTTTGATCTGCTACATGTGTAGCGTTGCACGTGCTGAATGTTGATTGTGTATACCTGCAGGTACCATTTCTGTGAGAAGTGCTTCAATGAGATCCAGGGGGAGAGTGTGACGCTAGGAGACGATCCTGCACAGCCACAGACGTACGTAAACCTGCTGCTCATAAAACCAGTGTGTAAAGTTTTGAACTGCAAAGCAAAATACCCCTCTCACTTAATCTCCATCAGGTCATCTTAAAAACAGACACCGGGCAGTTTAAGAACATTGGAAGAGTTTTCTCCACTTGTGACAGCATTTGAAAAGCTGAGCTAACTAATAATCCCAAAATAATATTTTTGTCATTCACAGTCTCTTAGAGAATAGCCGGAAAGTTGTCTCCCTATTTTAATTATAAAATGCATGATGATATAACATGTAAATGTTCCTTAATTAGTTCTGATGATTATTCACTGTACAGTGGCCCATTAATTGTCAGAAAATAGCAAAAAAAAGTCTCACAATTTCGTTTTATTCTCATCTCATCTAACCAATTATCCAAAATCTAAAAATTCAGTTTGCAATTAAAGATGAGAGGAAACCATAAAGGAGTTATTTACAGTAAAAAGTTGCGATCAAATATTACTTGAATGATAAATGGATTGTTAAAAGTGTTACTGATATTCACATATCAGCTCATTTATTGGATTCACTCTCATGAACAGTGTCGTCATGCTTTTTATTAATGCATTGTTGAAGTGGTACACAACAACAGTCCACATACTCACACATTCACTTTCTAGACAATCTGTTGTATATAAACTGTCTTCACACAGACTGAGACCAGGTCTGAAGATAGAAAGAAGCATCTGTTGTTTTTTTTTCTTTCTACATTTGAATTATTCTCTCTGCCCTTTGTGTCTTGTTTTCACCATTACCTCACTCCTTTCTCTCATTTTGTCTTTGTTTCCCTGACACTTCAGAATGATATCAAAAGACCAATTTGAAAGGAAGAAGAACGACGTACTTGACCCTGAACCGTAAGTAGACACAAACCCCGCTCCCTTTCAGTGAGAGGGTCTAACCGACTGAGATACACGGCCTCTCTGTTTTTAATTATATTACTGCTTTTCCTACTTATGTGTTCAGGATCACATCTTTTTAAAGTTCTTTTTCTGCCACCCACATCTGGCTTTGTTTTTGTGCTTTTGGTGCACAGTCTGCATATTTTCTCTCTGGTGCTCTCAGATCAATCACTTGGTTTTCAGTGAAGCCCCAGGGCAACTCAGCAGCACCACCTGCTGAGTGGAACTCTGTTAAAACTCTGTTGAATGAGTCCAACAGAGAAGACTTGTCCCGAGTAGTTTTTTTCATGGAGTGAATATGATATTATAAGATAGATTAAGTGTTTAAGAAATAAAAAGATGCTCAGTTTACTTTTTAAACCTCCCACAAAGGCACACTTGCATTGGCTGGCTTGCCGGTGCGTAACGAAAGGAGGAACAGGAATTTGAATGAAGATGTTCGTGTCGCAGCAGTTATGATATCATCATTCATACAACAAGTGCGACTCGGACCGTCTTGGGAATAGGAACAGCATTTGATGTTGTGCTGCTGTTGTGTGTCTATGTAAATCTCAAGTCAACTAGGTCAGAGGATACGGGTGGATAGACGATGCAGTCGAAGTACCAAATGAAAAGAATCTGTGCAGTCTTTGCTACAGAGATCTGTGACTTTTTAATAAGTTTTAAATGTCTGATGTTATATGTTTGCTTTTCTTCAGGTTTGTTGAATGTAAAGATTGTGGACGGAAGATGCACCAGATATGCGTCTTACACTACGAGGTCATTTGGCCATCCGGGTAAGAAGTTAACTCTTACTTTTTATAGCTTGACATAACTGAACACGCATGTTGTCTGTGTGAATATTAACTGGAGTGTTATTTCTCTCTGTCTCTCTCTTACCAGATTCATCTGTGACAACTGTTTGAAGAAGAGTGGAAAAACACGGAAGGAAAACAAGTTCTCTGCAAAAAGTTCGTACTCTATGCATATGCTTAATCTCAAGTCTCCTGATAATGTTTCATGCTGTGTACAAACTTTTGTCTCAATAGTACTGAATAATATAAACCACCTCCATCTACATATGGGCTGCATATGTCTCTTACAGTGGCTTTCCTGCAGTGACGGCTTTGTGTGTTTTTGTTGTTTGCCTCGTGGTTTCACTGGCATTTGTTCTCTGATGTTTGTTGCCCTGTGACCTTTATGACATGTGGTGCGAACAGACTCGAGCTCTCACCGTCTCACGAGAAACTCCACTTTCGTCAAAGCCATCAGACGTAGTGGTTTTCTCAATTAAAGGCTAGCGCAGGTTATTTTAGAACTAATGTGACCCACGCTTTTCCTTTCATCCTAGAAAGTTCACAGAAATTGACAACTTTTTAAAATGTCTCCTGTGTGTTTCCGCTCACTTTAGGGCTGCAGTCAACACGATTGGGAATGTACATAGAGGATCGTGTGAATAAATACTTGAAGAGACAGAACCACTCGGAAGCCGGCGAGGTGTTTGTGCGAGTGGTGGCGAGCTCCGACAAAACGGTGGAGGTTAAACCAGGCATGAAAGCCAGGTGAGTGTGTCACAGAGGACGCTATTTATAATGACTTTGTGATTGAGTGTTTTCCACCTAAGGCCAATACAGATTCTGGAAGCAGGTTTATAAGCATATGTGTGTTAATGGTATTATATTATTATATAGCACAGCTCATATTTGCCCTGAGGTTATTTATTTTATTGCCCCTGCCTTACAAAGCTGAATGCCCTCTGTGAAGCTTTTTATGTCTACTCAGAGTGATTGTAGGACCTGCATGATTAACAAGATAGTGTGCACACACTCCCTGAGTACCTCCAGAGAAGGGTGTTAAGTGTTCATGTTGTGTTCATCACACAAGATCAAAGACTACGATGCTTGTCTCTTCCTCACGGAGAGGAGACCCTTTTTAGAGAAGAACCTGTTATCTTCAGGTTGACTGATTCAAGGTTGTTTGCTTTTGATTGACTTGAGGACACTTGACTTGAATTGTCCCATTATGCTCTTTTGACTGTTGCTAAAAGCAGTGACCACACAAGGCAACTTCTGACTGTCTTATTTCCTGGAAGTAAATAAAAAAAGGGGGGGGGGGCTTTATGTAACTAATTTTATATACTGTATTATATTATATAGCCATGGAACACTTTGTGTAGAGAGTTATAAATGTGCAGTGGTCAGGATTCAATAGTCCAGCAATTGCATGCAAAACAGAGTATTGAGTAAATAGAATTATTTTGGGATTCAGAGCAGATCTTTCAAACATATGGCAGTAAGACTGAGTATCACAAAATGCTGTAGCTTCTACTGTCAAGTTAAAGATCACCATTATGCACACATTTTAATATTTGTCTTCTCTTCATGACAACAGGTTTGTCGACACGGGTGACATGCCCGAGACCTTTCCCTACAGAACCAAAGCACTTTTCGCCTTTGAGGAGATTGACGGTGTAGATGTGTGCTTCTTTGGCATGCATGTGCAGGAGTACGGCTCTGAGTGCTCATTTCCCAACACTAGGTCTGTACATCCAATTATTGTGTGCAGCATTTTAGCTGCTTTGTAAGTTATGGGTTATTAACCTCATTCTCTCTCTCAACCTTTGCAGACGGGTCTACATATCATACCTTGACAGTATTCACTTCTTCAGACCTCGGATTTTACGAACAGCAGTGTACCACGAAATCCTCATTGGCTACCTTGAATATGTCAAGAAACTCGGGTAAGCCAACTATTAGAAAACTGGGTAGAGTCTCGGGAGAGAGGTTTGTAATGGGCTTCATTTGTATTGTTTCTTTGGTGTGACTTTTGGTGTGTGTGTCCACAGGTATGCCCAGGGCCACATCTGGGCGTGTCCGCCCAGTGAAGGGGACGACTACATCTTCCACTGCCATCCTCCTGACCAGAAGATCCCTAAGCCTAAGAGGCTGCAGGAGTGGTATAGGAAGATGTTAGACAAGGCCTTTGCAGAGAGGATCTTGCATGACTACAAGGTAAAGGGAAATGTTCTCTCACATATTCACACACAAGGCTTTCTCCACATTTCTGGATGTATGGTTTGATGTTAAGAACAAAAAGGGAAAATTATATGCGAAAGTTGGTCAATTTGTAAAAGGGAGATATTTTTTTGGTCTTCCTCTTAGGACATCTTCAAACAGGCAACAGAGGACCGCCTGACCAGCGCCAATGAGCTGCCCTACTTTGAAGGCGACTTCTGGCCCAACGTGCTGGAGGAGAGCATCAAGGAGTTGGAACAGGAGGAGGAGGAGAGGAAGAAGGAGGAGAACACAGCTGCCACTGAAACACCTGAGGTAAAAACACTGGGTTATGTTTGATAATGTAGTAACACAGTGAGTCTAATTATTTAGTAATGTCGTATAATCCTCAGATAACCTGGTTTTTCTAATGTCTGTGGTTGCATATCATCCTCAGGGTACGCCAAGTGACAGCAAAAATGCTAAGAAGAAGAACAACAAGAAGACCAATAAAAACAAGAGTAGTGTGAGTCGAGCCAATAAGAAGAAGCCTGGGATGCCGAATGTAGCCAATGATCTGTCCCAGAAGCTTTATGCCACCATGGAGAAGCACAAAGAGGTCAGACTGGTTTTGTTTTTATAACGTTTACAAGTGATACTGAATTTAAGAAAAATTCAATCGTTTTGTCACATGGAGGATATTGGGCAATAGTTTCAAGTGTAGCAGCGATTGTCCCAAAACAACACATTTTGAAAAAGAAAATGATCACAAAGATTCAGCAGAATGAAGCTGAGCAGTATTCTTGTTTCATTTTTTAGCCCCTAGTTGAGTAAATGATACTTGTGCACTGCTTGTGGTGCACATGGTTGAATCTGTTTGCATGCTTGTTTCTCTAATTATTTTTGTGTTTTTTATCGTCCACTGAAGGTGTTCTTTGTGATCCACCTCCACTCGGCTCCAATGGTCAACACCCTGCCACCCATCATTGACCCTGACCCCATGCTCTCCTGTGACCTGATGGATGGACGTGACGCCTTCCTGACTCTGGCCAGGGACAAACACTGGGAGTTCAGCTCCCTCAGGAGGTGCAAGTGGAGCACCATGTGCATGCTGGTTGAGCTGCATAACCAGGGACAGGACCGCTTTGTCTACACTTGCAACGAGTGCAAGCACCATGTGGAGACACGCTGGCACTGCACAGTGTGCGAGGTGAGTAACTACTTTTGTGCTGTTATGTTTTGAAACTAGACTTTCATGTTTCACTGTATGAAACAGTTGTATTGTAAGTGGAAGTGTGTCAGTGTTTAAATCGTTGATGGGAATTATATTGATGGACTTCTGGTAGATCTATTTATCAGTCTTGCTTAGACTCATGCTAATCATTGTGTTTCTGTCTCTCTCCCTTGTCTTAGGACTTTGATCTTTGCATTAATTGTTACAACACGAAGGGACACGAGCACCAGATGGTGAAGTGGGGCCTCGGCCTGGACGACGACAACAACAGCCAGAGTGGAGAAGCCTCCAAGAGCCCCCAAGAGAGCCGGCGCTTAAGTATCCAACGCTGCATCCAGTCCCTGGTCCACGCTTGTCAGTGTCGCAATGCCAACTGCTCTCTGCCGTCCTGCCAGAAGATGAAGCGAGTGGTACAGCACACCAAGGGCTGCAAACGCAAAACCAATGGTGGCTGCCCTGTGTGCAAGCAGCTCATTGCTTTATGCTGTTACCATGCAAAGCACTGTCAGGAGAACAAGTGTCCCGTCCCATTCTGCCTGAACATCAAGCACAAGCTACGCCAGCAGCAGCTGCAGCACAGGCTCCAACAGGCCCAGCTGATGAGGAGAAGAATGGCTACCATGCAAGGCAGAACCATGCCGTTACCGTCCCCACCAGCTGCCCCCAGCACTCCCAATTCCCATGCCCAGCCCAACACTCCTCAGACGCCCCAGCAGCCACTTTCCAACCAGCCGCAGACCCCCAACTCAGCAGGTGTTATGTCCCCCTCTTTTCCCAATGCCCCTCGCAATGGCCAGCCTCAGGCAGCAATTTCCCAGGGCAAGCCTGGGCCCCAGGCCTCCCCTCTACACCAGCAGCAGTCCCCTCTTCCCCAGCCACCCCAGCAACCTCAACAGCTACCACAGCAGCCTCCCCTTGCTGCAGTCAAGATGGCACGTCACATCGAGATGATGGCACAGGCCCAGCAGAACCAGCAGAACTACCGGGTCAACATGAACGGCTTGGCCATGAACCCCCAGCAGCCACAGCAACGCATGACTGGACCAATGCAGCCACCCATGCAGATGGTTCCTGGGCCCCGGGGACCACAGGTCTTGCAACCCGGCATGGCCCCAGGACAGTGGCCTGGAGCTGCAGGGTCCATGCAGGCAGCTCAGAATCAACAGCCAGGCCTCGTTCCAGGACAGACCCCACAGCAGGCCATGACCATGCAGAGAGCCATGATGCCCCCAGGGCAGCAACCTCAGCAGAGCCAGAGGATGCTGATACCACAGCAGCCTGGTGCTCGGCCACAGACACCGCAGAGACCTGGTGCTATAGCCCCCAACGCTCTCCAGGACCTTCTGCGTACCCTCAAGTCTCCCAGCTCACCCCAGCAGCAGCAGCAAGTCCTAAACATCCTCAAATCAAACCCTCAGCTAATGGCTGCTTTTATCAAACAGCGAACAGCCAAGTACCATGCCAACCAGCCGCAGCAGCAGGCAGGTCAGCAACAGCAGCCTGGTATGCCTACAATGCAGGCCATGGCCATGCCAGGTGGGGCGGGTCAGAGACCGGGGATGCCCCCTCAGCAGCCCCAGCAGCCTCCTGCTCAGGGCATGGCCGCATTAGGGGCTCAAGGGCAGCTGATGAATGCAGCACACAACCCTGCCCAACAGATCCAGGAGCTCTACCGTCGGCAGCTCTTAAGACAACAACAGCAGCAGCAACAGCAACAACAACAACAACAACAGCAACAGCAACAACAGGGAGTGATGCCTCAGCACCCAGGCCAGTTCCCTGCTCAGGCGCAGGGCACAGCAGCTACATACTCCCAGCTCCGCATGCAGCAGCAGCAACAGCAGCAGATAGCCATGCAGGCACCCATGGCTCAGATGGCCCAGCCTGGCATGGGGATGGACTCCACCCAGAACTTGCTGCACCAACGTATGCTGCAGCAGCAGCAGCTTCCCCAGCAGCAGCAGCAGGCCGTCCTCAAGCAGCAGATGGGCTCTCCTGCCCAGCCCAGCCCAATGAGTCCCCAGACCCACCTGCTGGCCGGCCAGCCTCAGGGTGGAGCCCACCTCCCCGGCCAGCCCGCACTAGCCAATGCCCTCAGCAACCAGGTCCGTTCCCCCGCGCCAGTTCAATCCCCTTGTCCACCCTCGCAGCAGCCACAGCAGACGCCACATTCCAGTCCCTCACCACAGGTCCAGAACCAACCGCAGCCTTCGCCGCAGCACCCGCCTCCACCCCACTCGGGTTCCCCCCACCACTTGGGGACACCAGAACAGAGCGCCATGCTACCGCAGCTTAACACGCCCAACAGAGGGGGGCTGAACAGTGACTTGGGGATGGTGGGAGATGCTACAGGAGACACTCTGGAGAAGTTTGTGGAGGGATTGTAGCATTTCTGCTGGGAATTAAAGAACACAGTCTTGCTCCCAGGGACCCATCCTCCCACACCTCCTCCTAGTTTCCCCTCAGACTCTTTATCCCGTTAGAGGGCTTTCTTTGTTCTTTCTAAGGTTGAGAACGTTCTTTTGTACTGACATGTAAAAAGTTTCAACTGTTGTAAAAAGAAAAAAAAACATTTGGTCAAGGGAAAAAGAAAAAAAATAGTCAACACTTCTAGGGAATGTAAATGTTTCCTAAAACCCGAGTAATGGGTATTTCTTCCTTAAGATGTTGAGGGATTTGCAAGTTTGCTTCTTAAATGAAATTTAAATCAAAAAGAATATATTTTTTGGTTGAGACCAAATGTGCTCAAATACTCAATTTATTTTTGGTTTGTTTTGGTATGATTTCATGCCTTTCTTGTTTCTTTTTTTTTAAAGAAAATGTACAATTGCATTATATTATTCATATCTTTTTATTTTGTACCTTTGGAAAAAAAAACTTACAGCATTTTTTTGTGTTGAAACTGTAAAATAATTTGTCTGGGAATTGGGCCAGGTTTTTTTGTTCTCTTCTCAAGCTGTCATTCCTGGCAATTGTAATCATACGTTGTACCATTACTCCAAGACGATGCGTTCAGGGACAGAGGCCGCGACCTTCCTCCTTGTGTGTATGAAGAGCACTCAGTTGTATTAAAAATAGGAAATGGACTGCGGCAGGTTGTGTATACACGGGCATGTATGCAGGCGCACATGAAGACACTGACACACACCCTCACAGTCACTAAAAGAAACACATGGACTGCAGCCTACATTTCAGTGGCCTGGAAATTGGAAAAGTCTGTCTTGCAGGTGTAGAAAATTGTTGCTTTGACATTAAAAAAAAAGAATTTGTCATACGTATTTTTTTTTTTTTTTTCATTTTGTCATACACATATTGTAAAGTGTAAAGAGAATGTGAGAAAGAGACCAGCCCCCTAAGCTGAGGTGGAATGATCACCGGTTGGGTCACATCTCGAATGATGCCCCATCCTCCAAATTTTTACACTAAGCTGTGTGTGCGATCTAGGGATGAAGGGCACATTGGAGATTTCCCCCTGAGGAAAACTAAATGTTATCAATGCTCATTCCTCTCGCAAAAACTTGAATTGGGGGGGATTTACTTTTTCTCCTATTGTAAATCAAGTTATTAAGCAAAATACTATAAATATAAGGAAGAGAGAATGAAATCACTGTATAAAATGGTAAAAGACTCATTTCTTACTTATATACCATATTGTTAAATAAACTGTGTGCAACAGAAGAACTCTAGTACTCTGTTGACTAAATAATGACGCATCACTCCTTCTGTTGGTTTGTGTTTGTTTCAGCTCAGCAATGTTTTTATCTTTCAGCCAGTGGATGGACAAATTAGTCCAGAGAGATGTCTTAGTGGGATTGAAGCTCTGTGTCTGCACATATCCTCTAAAATTTCATTTATCTCTAGGTTTGTTTTCAGATGACCACTTACAGTAAGAGCACCACCTGAAATTCTGCAAATTGAAAATGGAGGTGTGGAAGTTTTTTAGAGTTTCAGATGAGCCTGGATGTTGACTAGTTTTGCAGCCTTGCTGGAGAGCTGATGATATGTAGGTAACTTACAGCAGGTGTGTGGAGGGTGCATTATTTCAAGGAATTGATCCACTTCCATCAATAATAAACGATAAAGAAAAATAAATGTATGAACTGTAAGGTAAATCTTGTTTATTTAGTTTAGGGTCCAGCACAGGTGTGAAATAAGTCGTTATGGTTTACTTGCATGCTAATTAACACTCAGTTTACAATAATGGCAAGAGCTCCAGCATTTCATCGGTGAGTAAGAAGTTTGCAGTTTATCAGAATGAATATTTAGTGGCACAGATCAGCTACAAGAATGTGAAAACAGAATTACACTCTTTGTCAACATGGTAAAATCAGAATATAAGTAATAGGCTCAAGTGACTTATTTTATTGGTAGTTACAGCTTTTGATTATTCTGATTAAGTCTTAACACTAGGAAGAATGTCGTTAGGTCCTCCTTTCTGTAAATCTTGTGATGATCTGGCACAGTGTTCAGAGGTTTCTTTTGTGGCAGTTTCTGTGTCACACAGTGTATTACAGAGTAACAACAGACAGGATTATCTGCTAGCTGGACAGAGGACCTAATCATTGACAAGCTCTGAGTTTAAAAGGTATCTGTCAAAATATAGGACAGTTGTCTTACACCAAAAAAAAAGCACAATGACAAAAGCTGGTGATGAAAAGTGTAAGGTCTCGACAAGAATCTACAGTTAGTGTATAGATGGTTTAACAAAATATAGACTATATAGGCTTGCTACACAATAGCAGTTCTTAAGATTCTATTTATCATAATTCCATTTCATCACAGTCCCTGAATTAAAATTATAATGATACAAGTCTTGTGACAGGGAAATAATGAAGGAAAAGAGAACTTGTTTTAATGACAGTTGTGAATAATTAAAAAAAGGAAATTCTTATAAAAAACTAAAATGTTGCCTCGGGTTTACCGCGACGTTATCATGTGACCCCTTTCACTGTCACATGACCGGAAGTTACACTGACGCGGTTGAGTGAGTAATTTTGAAACGAAAACAAACCCCAGACGTTTTCTGTCCGCTTTATTAACACAATAATGAATAAATACGTTCAATTAAATCACGCCAAACAGAGTTTCAAACGATGAGGCGGAAATGCTGAAGCTGGAGAGCAATTCATCAATCCCGGGTGAGGAAACAGTGTTAGCATGATAAGCTAGCTGCTTTCTGTCCACTAATGATAGACTGAATACACCATCACATTTAGCTTTCAAACTCTTTCTGTAAAGCATTTCCATTATACTCGTTTTTGTATTATCGATAATGTTACTGTCCGCTTTGTATGTTGCTGTAGCAGTGCAATGCTTAAAATGGTGTAGTGTTTCCAAGGTTTAATGTTAGTTATTGAGAAAATACTTGAGTGAAATTGTTCATATTTCCCTGCGAGGTCTAACTATCTGTATGCTCCCTTGCAGGATAATTGTCACAAGAGGGGACATGCTGTCATATAAAAGCTCATTATCATGAACGACTCAGACCAGGATTTTGTAGACCTCAGCTCAAAGCCACTGAAACGAGTCCGCAAGCCTAGACAGCCAAGGCAAGCAGAGCATCCGCCCTCCAGTCAGGCAGGCAATGGAGACAAGAGGAGAAGAAATAACAGAAGAGATGGTGGCTCTGGGTCTAAGTGTGTTGCAGCTGTCGGTGGGACGCAGTCTGTTTGTATTGAGGCAGAGCAGCTTGTGGTCAGTGGTGGGGTTGGGCTTGATTCAGGAGACACTGGGTCATCTGTTTCTGCCCATTCATTTGCTTCTGCAGCAGAGAGAGGTTTGTGCACGAAAGACAAAGTGCTCAACAGAATGCAACAGTTCAGGAGAGTCAATGCTCAGAGGCTGCAGCACAACAATCAGAGCTTGCCAACAGGGCAGGAGAAGGACCGAAATACTGCCCCTCCACTGGGAGAAAGACGAGGTGAGATAACATAACATGATGGGCATACATGATGGGCCACATAAAAATGATTTTTATTATACATAACTAATATAATACGGCTGTTATGTCTTATTGGATTCATTCCTGGGTTTTTCATCTTGTTTGAATGCACCCCAATCATAAATGCAGGACATGAAACAAACTTTTACTGACATTTGTGTGCACAGTACACACTGCACAATGTACAGTATGGCTGGAAAATGTTGAGAATATTGAATATATCCAAATGTTTTTAAATATCCCAATGTTGCTGATATAAGAATTAATTATTTAAGATAAAGAATTTTAAATAGTCGTATTAACTGGAATGAAACTTTGGAATGAAAATTTAGGAATGACACAACTGAAGTCTAGTATCAGTACATCCAGTTCAAATATCCAGTAAAATATTAAACTGGTAAATCTCTTAACTGTATCTGTATCTGCCCCCTCTCTTCTGTGCCCAGATACTCCAGAATCCACCAGTTCAGGTCTCCATCTGAATCCCCCGGACAGTGACGAGGCTCTGGCCCTGCGGCTGCAGCAGGAGCTGGACAGGGAGGCGGCAGAGGCCCAGTCGGGGGACCTTGAGGACAGAGGCCTCTTCTTCTGTCAGATCTGTCAGAGAGACCTGACACACATGACCCCTGAAGGGCGCGCGCAACACCTCAACAGGTCTAAACATTTATATTCATACTGTAGGAACTGAACTGAAGCTCTGATCCAGAGCGACTCTCAACAGGGAAATGAGATTACACATCTTGACTGCAAACAGCAAGCCTTCCAAAACGAATGTATATACTATTAAAGGCAGATAAGAGAAATTATCCATGCCTTATCAGCAAGAGGCAAAGCAAGTATCAGTGATGGAGAGAGTGTAGTGGTATGCAACATATGGTTTGACTGAACTGCAGCCCTGAATAATCATTATTTTCCACTGCTGTTTTCTCCTCTTTCACCCTCTTCTCAGGTGTTTGGATGAGAGTGAAACCCTCATCCCAGCTCCTCCTCCACCTCCTGGTGTCCCTGACTGTCCCATCTGTGGAAAGAAGTTCAAGTCCCAGAAGAGTCGCTCCACCCACCTGAAGCGCTGCTCCTCAGACATGGGCGTCTCCCCTGCTGTCCTGCTGCAGGCTCTGCAGAGACAAACTGAAGAAAGCCAGAGCACTGCCACTGCTAACACACTGTGAGTTGGCTTCAGCACATCTATCAGTCAAGTGGCAGCACAGGAGAAAAATCCACTGATCAGCCAAAACAATTAATACACCTGCTCACCCTGTAGACTTTCAGACAGATGACTATAATTACTTTAATGTTGCTCTTGCACGTAAAAGATTTTACTCTGGAAAATAAATTACATCTGGAAAAAATGGGAAAGCACCAGAATTAAGTTTCTCTAATTGCCTAGCTCTTAAGAATTAATCATCTCAGTCAGACTGATTTATAGAAAGCACTTGTTAGATTTAAAGCAGTCATGTTTCTTTTTCCATCCTGGGGACAGCTTCTCCATCAGCGAAATTACCTTTGACTCAGTTATTGTAATCTAAAAACATGTAGATGTCCTTCCAATCTTTGTAAGGTGGGTCTGTGTTAATGTTGGTCACCTAGAAGTGCACCCATGTGTCGTGATATAGACTTAAAGTCCTCATATTTGCATTTGTCTCATTCAGTGCACAGACTGGAGGCACCAAAAGGAAAGGTCCACCCAAGCCGGGCCTCCCAGTGAGTAAGAAGCCCAGGAAGAAGACTGAACCCCTGGATGAAGACACTATGGTGGCCCTGGCTCTTTCGTCCTCCCTGCTGGAGAAGGAGAGAGAGTCACAAACAGAGGCTGCTGCCCATGGCACCTCTGTGATGCCTGTGTTGAAGTGGAGGCCAGACACAGGTACAGAAACATCACGTCAATACAAAGGAGTGTTTATGATAAAAGCAGTAACCTATGAGAGGGAGTGTTGTAGCACACAGCATAACTCAAGTATATGACTGCTTTTATATAAAGTCTTATAAATATTGTAACACCTCTTGTACTTGTGCAAGATGCTGAATTGCTACCATTTAACATGTTTTGGAACCAAAATGTTGATCCCTTAAGCCTTAGGAACCAGTTTGCGATGTATCTACAACAGGCTGGGTTTTACATTTTGTGTTTATAATGTGGGCGGTGAGAAAACGTTAACTGTAACAAACAATACATGTTGTATTTAGTATGGAACTCTCTAGAGGTTGTTTTCATGCCTTGAGGGATTCATGTTGTCTTTGTCCCCCTGGAACAAATATTTAATACAATCTGCATGTGTTTACGTTCGGCAGTGCCTGAAGCAGTTTATTCATTACTGTCTTGTAGACATTTAACAGCACTAAGGCTTGCTACAAACTGTGAGAAAGCATGTGATCCTATTCTTCTCCTCTGCTCTTCTTGGAGTAGGTAAGGGTCATGGGAAGAGAAAAAAGGGCGCCATACCGCGTCCTCCTCCACTCCTCCTCGTTCAGGAGGCTGAGGCGGCCCTGACGAGGCTGCAGGAACGCGTTTCTGCTCTCCTCCTACGCAGTCGGGCTCCATCTCCCCCCACCCCGACCCGCTGCCCCAGCGGTCTGCCCGGATGGAGTGGTGCTGCCCCCCTCTGGCAGAAGAGTGCACTGCTTGACCAAGGCTCCACCAGTTTGTCTGATTTCTACGCCCCGGAGCTCAGGGAGTTCATCACTCCTTGGGAATCGGCAACAGTGAGAGAGACCAACAGGATGTTTGCATAATGTGCTGTGTTATGTTTGTCACGTTTATTTAACAGTTATTGCAATCAATTGGGCAGCTGTGGCTCAGGAGGTAGAGCGGTCGTCCTCCAATTGTAAGATTGGCGGTTCGATTCCCAGCTCCTCTAGTCCACATGTCGATGTGTCCTTGGCAAGATACTTAACCCCAATTGCTCCTGTTGCTGCACCAATGGTATATGAATGAGAATGAATGGTTTAATTCCCCCTGATGGCATGGTAGCTCTGCCATCAGTGTATGAATGTGTGTGAATGGGTGAATGACATGTAATGTAAAGCGCTGAGTGGTTGTAAAGACCAGAAAGGCGCTATATAAGTACAGTCCATTTACCATTTGTTATTAGTAAGTGTGTTAAAATGCTGTCTGTAAAAAGCAAACCTGTCTCAGTCAGTAACTGCAAAAATTGACATACTAAAAAACATAAATGCGCTGTCATGATGTATACTCACCTACTTTTCTCTATCACTCTCCACTTCAAGACTGATGTAGCCTCCTTCAGCACCAACAATAAGCCCGATACGTCTCTCCAGGGCGTGACTGAAGGAACCCCCGTCACAAAAACTCAGCCCTCCGTCACACCCTCCTCCTCCCAGACAGCTGCCTCCTCTCCAGCTCCCTCCACCCCGGGGACTGGGCAACTCGCAGTGGGCAGCCAGGTCCTCCGAGATCTGATGGAGCTGGCTGAAGACGGCATGACGCTCACACAGTGTGGCTACACCGCTCCAGGCCCTGTTAAAGGTAACACACCATGTCACAGACTGTATTCTAAAATATTTACAAGTAAAATAACCCTTTTAATAACAAACTGGAACAAAGTATGTAATAATTCATCATAATTGTGATTTTGTTGGTAATATATTATAGCCAGATTATTTTACTGCTTTTTATGAAAGTTTTAACTTTTTGTTGTTTTTGTAAACCCTCCTATACTGGCCCTAAAATGTTCCCTTTGTACTGTGGTCTCCCAGGAGTACAATAAATTAGGTTTCAAATAATTCTGTGAATGTTCCACTAAAATAAAGTTATTTACATTGAGGATTTATTTATAGTTACAGTACAATAGATACTCATATCTCACTCATTCTTGCTCAGTTATTTAGTGTTTATTCTGAATATTTAAAAAGAGATTCAAATCAGAGAACCGTTTTTTCTTTTGGATTTCTGTTATCAAAGCATTGTATAAGCTGAACTTGTCAGAAAGGGAAGTGTCTTCTTTCAGCAAAAAACACAAAAATGTTTGGATGTATAGGCAAAATTATGAAAATTGATGTACTACCTTCTTCATACAATAGTTCAGCTTTTGAACTGCATAATACTGCTACAGTGTTCTAATCTTTTTGAGAAACTTGCCAACTCACACAGATATTTAACTGGTCGTACATTTTGGTTTAATGGTACATGTTTCCACAGACCAGAGCGCCAGGCTGTCTGCAAACCTCCATCTGAGCGGCTTCGTGCTGGATGAGGCAGAAGAGCACGCTGATCTCTATGTGAGCGGGTTCCTACCAGAAAATTCACACGCAAACGCACAGGACACCCACCGCCAAGCAAAAAGGACGACTGATCAGCCAGCACGAGATAAAGAGCGCCTCAGCCACCAATCAGTAAGACCACTTATAATCACATAAAATCAGGATTCTGAACATTTTCCTCCTGGATCTTTTCCAGTTCGCAGTCTGTATCGTCAGAACAAACAGACTACCCAGTGTCTCCTGCTGGTGTTTCCTCTGTAGGTGGCGCTGTCCAGACTGGCATCAGAACTGAGCAGTATGGTGAACAACCCTCAGTTTAGTGATGTGCAGCTCCAGGTGGACAGTGGAGAGGTCTACTTTGCCCATTCCTTCATGGTGTATGCACGCTGCCCCCTGCTGGCAGAAATGGTAACAATTATTACTGCATTATTACTACTTTTCTGTTCTCATCATTTCCTTTTTAAAAAGACAGTATAGTAGACTGTTACAGGTCATAATGTTTTGATAATGAGTGAATGTAGCGCTTTATGTAATTGAAAAAAATCTGTTACTGTCACAATACTGAACACATAATGGCCAAAAAATTCAGCTCCTCTTCCTCTTGGAGGCTTTCCAGTGGATGTCAGGTCCACACTTCACCCCTAAATTCCTTTCAGCTCAACTGAGCTATTCCAAAACTTTAATTTTCAAAACAGGCTGGTACATGTAATTTTTACTTATTTGTTACATTTGAAACAAATTTCCATTCCTTTTATGCAACTTTAACATCTTCATCTTTTACGTCTTTGATTAGAAATGTACAGAACTGTACAACACAAGCTTGTCATCTGCATATCTGCTCTCTTTGTCTTTTCAATTTTGTATTTACTCCATCTGTCTCCTCTCTCAGGTGCATGAAAGTGGTTTCGGGGTGCAGGAGGAAGGCATGCCAGCAGCTCAGCGGGTGTTGATGAGTGACGTTCCAGGAGAGGCGGTGTTGGCTTTGCTGCAGTACCTCTACGCTGCCCAATTCTCCATCCCAGCATCACTGCAGCCTCATGTACTGGAGCTGGCATCCAGGTCAGTGTGGAGTTCAAACACCCAGTGATTCATGCATTTTTTATAATTAGCAACTTAATCCAAGGAATGCTGTTTGATCAGTCTGTGGGCACCTTTTGTCACAGCTCTGCTCATGTCTGTCGTGATCCTCTTTGGCTTTTACTGCTTTTATTCTCATGTATTCAGTTAGAGGTGCAAGGAGTAGAATTTAGCAGCATCTAGCAAAACGAACTTGGCAAAAATGCAATTAATATTCATATGAATGTTTTAATTGGTGTATAATCCCCTAAAACTATGAATCATTGTATTTTTGTTATCTTAGAATGAGCTTTTATGTCTACATAGAGAGTGGGTCCTCTTTCATAGAGCCTGCCCCTGCCATGTTTCAACAGTAGCCCAGAACAGACAAACAATACGTTGATCTAGAGAGCGACTTTCACATCCAAGTTTTGTAATAGTAAATTGTAAAGAAATTAAAACTCCTTTAACTCTTCAGTGTCCAGTGCCTTTTTTACTTACTTGTTATTCTGTATTCAATTTTGTTCTTTTTGGTGAAATAATTGTTTAAGTTCAAGTGATGTGCATTAACATTTCGTGAAATCCTATGTTGTTCTACAGTCATAAAGTTAGAAAAGAGTTTTGTCACAACTCCTCTTGTTTCTCTTTTCACTTTTTTAAGGTTTGATCTGCCGGAGCTGCAGCAGCTTTGTGAGCTTCACCAAGCTGAGGCAGACTACACAAACCAGGAGGACCATCTCAACAACCAAACAGACCTGGCCTTCATGGAGCTCCTCCGCTCCATGTGGAACGAAGAGGATGATGATGATGATGATGACGACGGCAAGCAGACAGATGGGGATGGAGGAAGAGAAGAGAGAGGTCTAGAACATTGTCAAGACGCTGATGTCGAATCAGGCGACAGAGAGCTGCAAGAAGAACAGGTGAACGAGGAGGAGATGGAGGAGATTTATGAGTTTGCTGCCACGCAGAGAAAGAGGGAGGAGGAGGATGACAGCGTGGAGGAGAAGGTTGACGAAGAAGAAAATGGAGAAGTGTTCACAAAACTGACAGAACCCAAAAGAAGCTCAAGAGTATTCAGTGACAAAAGCCTGCAGCCAAATTCAAGCCTAGACCGCAGCTACAACCGCCTCTTCTCAGACTCTTGGGGCGTATACAGAGAAGAAGAAGAAGAACCCTCCACCTTACGTACTACCTCTCCCCCACCAAAAACGCACATCCTCCAATCCCAGCAAAACCAGTCCCCTCACAAACCCTCATCTGAACTGTCTGGCAGAACTTTGCTTCAGTCCTCAGCAAGCGTAGTCGATGACCATTCCCTCAGCCCTCGACCCAGTACATCCAACCTGCCTGTCCCAGGTTTGTCTCCTGGGATAGTGGCTGACTGGGACGGTGGTGGAGATGCTGATGAACCTGAACAATGTTTGCCTTTGAAGCGAGAAAGCCAAGGTCCTCGTAGCATTTGTATCTCCCTTTCTCCTGATTCCCCCCAGAAAGAGAAGGAACCAGAGCTAGTAGTTTTGTCTGACTCAAGCGAGGAGATGGAGGTAGATGTTGCTGTTCTTAACTCTTGCAATCCCTCTCCACCTTCTCCCTTTACTGCCCAGACTCGGCAAAGTTACACCCAGCTGATCCCAAAATTTAAAGATCCCAGTAGTATGGATTTTAGTCCCAGTGGTCCATCTTCAGTCACGGTTTCTAGTCAACCAGGTTCCGGCGATGACCAGAGTCCGGTAGACTGTTCTCCAGAGGTTTCCTGGTTGATCCCATCCACACCAGTCCAGCTTCAAAGAACCAGCACGAGCAGCTCCACTCAGACCAAAAGCAGCATGTGCAGGACGCAGCTGTTCCCTAAACCTTCATCACCCTCATCCACTGTTTTCGCTTCTCCTGCTTTACCGTTTAACAACAGACCGCAGACCTCAAACAATCCCACCAGAGATTCAGCCCATATCAGCCCAACAGATGGCAGTCTCTCCAGGTTGAAGCAGGACAGGGTGGGGGCCTGCAGCTCTAGTTTGGATCTCAACTTTTGTCCTAAAAGAACAAGTAGTCACATTATGAGTGAGGACAGAGAAGTGGAATCGCCTGTGTTAAAAGGAGGTCAGTTCTCACACCTCTCAAGCTCAACCCACCCCTATGTCCTCGAACCTCCTTCAAGGCAAAATATCTCTCTTCACCTCCAGCTGCATCCTCACAGCAGCACACCCCTGCATTCAGACCTTCACCAGCCCCCTGTCCTTCTTGCTGACTCCCCGCTCCACACCGAGCCTGATAAGTGGAGGCTGACAAGTCAAGAAAGGGATAGGGTGCCCTCTGAAAGCCCAGAGAAGACAGAATTAGGGAGCTTTCATCTCTCCCCCTTGTCTGACCCTTCAGGCCAACCCTCTTCTTCTTCTCACAAAAGTTTTCAGAGTTCACAGAGACGCAGTAAATCCTCAAGTCAGAGTATACATTCTGTAGAGTCCAGCAATCACTATTGCACAGGGTCTGAGCTGAGGAGCGGAATAAGAATTAAGGACAGAGGAAAAGAGAGAGATTGTGAAAGTAAAGGCACAGATGATGATGGGGAGCAGGAAGAAGCAAAAGGAAAAAGTGGAGAGGCAGAAGCTGCAGACTCCAGTTTTCAGCAGAGCTTCACGGACGAGCCCCCCATAGCATTCAATGACTCGTGGGGCTTCGACGCCTGCAATGACTTGGGAGAAAATCCGGGCTGCTTCAGTCTGAGGCTTGAAGACAGCGAAGCATCTAGCCTACAAGAGCACAGCTCAGAAAACACCAAGTCTGGTCATCATGTCCACCAGAACGGTGTGACTGCCTCTGCTCCATCCAAATCCCTCAGTTCACAAACATCCACCAGTCAACAGGCTCTTAGAGGCCCCTCCTTCACCCCCTCACCGCCTAATCCCACGACCCTTACCACACCAGATAAAATTAACAGCCTCCTGGACTCTAAAATATGGGACAGCTGGGAGGAGGAAGAGGAGGAGGTTGTTCTTCCCCTCTCTCAGAGGGTGAACCCACTTAAAACCCCAGGTAGGTAGTCTCAGGTAGTTTAATACAAACATTGAAAATGTACTCTAGAGTGACAGCAGCCTCAATGCAGCACAGCCCCAAGATGTTGTCATTTGAGTAAGCAGTGTAGCTGCGGTTTCCACTTGTTCATATGCTAGTTGGCTCAGTAGTTGTATTTGTTTTCCATATTCCATTCTTTTTCATATACCCACTTTCCTGTGAGAACAACTAGTTCATGTGTCTAAAGTGGTGAGGATGTAAACCTTTCTTGCTGTAGATGAGACAAACTGAAAGAAAACAGGCACTGCATTAAAGAAGATATTTACTAATTCCATTTCACTACACACATTTGTCTGATTTATGAAGCTGCGGTACAGGAATCAGTGGCAGTGCATAAGAATCTCTACCTGTTTGTCTCTCTGTAGTGCGATCGCACAATAAAAAGCGTCGTTCTTTGGTGCCCATCACTCCCATGCCGCACTACTCTGACATGGACACACCGGACCTCAAGAACAAACTGAACAGGTCAGTCAGTTCACACTCATCCCTGTCCTCGCACTAAAGAATTGGTAAAGCAGGGCCTCATCTGTTCTTTTTTTAATCAAGGCAACTGAGGAGCTTATCCATTACCTCCCCTGGTGTCACTGCCAACTTAGTTTGTCTGGCGCTGCTCTCTGTTTAGACTATTTTTCTCCCGTTCATTTGTTTTTTCTTCTGTCCGTCACAAATGCTACTTACTTTCTCCTCTGCACAGGTTTGGTGTTCGGCCTTTACCCAAGCGCCAGATGATCCTCAAATTGAAGGAAATCCATCAGTACACCCACCAGTTGGTCAACTCTGACTCTGAAGATGAGACACCCTTTGCGGGGGGCACTGCTCAGATATTAAAACCCCCTCCCACTAGTTCAGCGGCCGCTGGCAGCAGGCCGGTCTCCTGCGCCCAGACCGTGAAGTTTAAAGAGCCCATTGCCATCTCTCCTGTGAAACTCAGCAGAGAGGAGGATGCAGAGCCGCTGTCTGCCTCACAGGGCTCCAACACCTCTTCAACTGCTGCCAGTGAAGAATCTGAAAGGTACAGTGTAGATTCAAGTGTGTGAAATGTTTAGCGCTCAAATCATTTACTCTTAAGTTGTCATACTCTAAACATAAATATTTATATTTTTGACCTCTTGGGGGCAGCGAAATAAGCCCCTAACCCTTCACTTGATTGTTACCACCCTATAAAGTTTTTATTGATAAAGTGTTGCCTGTTAACACATCCCATAGAGATGCAGCAAAACAATCAAAACAATGAGCTGAAAGATGCTGAAGTGCTGCATAGAGCTGAGGGGAAATGCATAGGTTAGAATTCTTATGAGTTGGTCTTCATGAGTGACGTGTTTCTCATTACAAACTGTAATTTTATTGTTACCATAACAATATTGATTGGAGTTAAAATGTTGAGGAATAAAAGAGTCCTCTGGTTTACCAAATCAGCTGTGGTACTTCTAAAAGGGACCGACAGGCAACATATCTAATGTTCATATTTCTTTATTATAAACCATGCTGTCATGTTTAGTAATGTGTATGTTTTTTGTTGTCACATGTTTACATTCAAAATAAGAGCTTTTGGAGTGGAAAGGGGGTAAATGTACAGGATGGTTTCACAAGATGCTTAAAAATGTCTTTTCAACCCCCTGACTCTCTCACTGCAGGTCAAACCCAGAGATATGTCTTTCCTCTGATGGCGACTCAGACAGCGACGGCGGCATCTCAGCGTCACAATCGGCCACGCGCCTCCACGATCGTCTGCGGGCAGTGCGCTCCTTCATCCTGTCTGACTCAGGACTATACAGCCAGATCCTCCAGTACAAGCCTCTGGTCCTGTCCCAGCTCCAGCAGCGACTGAAAGCAGCAGGGATCCGCCTGGGCGCCGCCAAGCTGATGGACTATTTGGACTCCCAGTGCATCACCTTCACCACAGCCAAGCCGGGCAACTCGGCACTCAGCCGCAGGCGGGGCAAGAAGACAAGCAAGGGGGCAAAGGGAGCGAGCAGGAAAAGAGATGCCAATGCTGTGCTTTAAAACTTTGTAAGGTCGAAAGAGAAACTGTGAGAGGTTGCAGGTTTTACTAAAGGTGCATGGGACATTTATCTTAAAATAACTTAAGAGAAGGAAAAAAAATTAATTATGAAGATGTTTTTTAAAGACTGGCAACAACAACTGGCACTCAGCTGATTCCTACAGAGGAGATTCCAGGCTTCACTGATGAAAAGTTTTACCATTTTGTTTAAAATGATGAATATTAGAATTTTTCATCAGGGCAGGTTTTGTATTTTAAGTATTTTGTTTCAAATGTTGCATTTATGATCCCCTACTGTGAAAATAAAACATTGTAAATGTTACGGTGGCATTATAGTTTCTCTTAGACACTTCTGATGTGTATATAATAGATTTTACACACCTTCTGCCATGCTCTGCGTGTGATGGTAAAAGAAAAAAAAAATTACCTTCAGCATGTATTATTTAAAACCCAGCTCAGGTGCAGTCACCATCATGCATCATAGTGATACTAAATGTGTTTCAGTTGAGTCAGAATTTCATGGAAAAACTATTTTTAGTTGGACCAGGTATAAAATGTAGCCAAATTACAAAGAAAATCATCACAAGAGATTTTTGGAAAAACATTTTACTTTTTTGCTCTTCAGTAGATTTATATCCAAAGATGAGACAATGAGTACATACAGCTGAGCACACTTGAGAAAGGAGGCAGGTTTTTAAACAAGGAAGAATCTCACAACTTCTATCCGATATGTCATTCAAGTAGAGAGAGGCGGGTCCTTTGTGGCAGCACAACATCAAGTCAACACTGTCAGAGTTCACAGCCAGGGTGCTGTTGCATTGGGGCGGTTTTGTGTCGTGCACCTGGTTTTCTCTACAGCAGCGTGAAGCACAGGGCATCAAATCAGATTCCAAATTATTTACGACCCTTCGCACCGCAGATCCTGGAGACTGACTCGGCTCCTCTCTACCCCTGCGATGCCTTCACTGATGGAGCATCGACACGGGGCTTCCTGTCCCGGCTCACAGCCTCACGCAGTCATGACATGTTGGCGATGTTAGCGAGGAAGCGCTGAGCCCACCACTCCTCCAGGTCTATGGGCACAAAGTCTGTGGAAACAGGGGAGGCAGACTTACAGAATGACCCACGTTCAATGATGCACTATGTTTTGTTGCATGGATACCCACTTCAAAATCAGTCACCTTCTGAGAAGGATACAATTAAAACTTCTACACATGGTTTAGTTTTATTTCTTTACTAAGTTACTGAATGATTTACTCCTTACAACTTTTATTTCATGTTGAATCTCATCCAAAAAAAAAGTACCAGTGTCACGTTTGTTGTCTATTTAAATGCAAGAATTTCAAGTGTGTGTGTGTGTGTGTGTGTGAGAGGAGGGGGCAAGATAAGGAATATAATTGTCACTGAATGTCCATGTAAATTTAGAGTCTGCAGCCACCAGCAGCTGTGTGAGACTGTAGGCATGACAAGGGCAATGCTAATATAAGCTGATGCTAAGCAAATGTTCACCATCTCAGTTTAGGCACTTACATATTTGCTAATTAGTCCTATTCACAAAGTACAGCTGAGGATGATGGAAATGTCATTCATTTTGCAGACACTTGGCTCTAAACCAAAGTACAAACAGTACAGAGCAGCAAATCAACTACTGCTCTTAAGAACTGAGTGCCTCAGATCGTCTAATAGATTAATTACAAGGGGGAAAATAATTTGATTCCTGAGTGAATCCGGCTTGAGTGGCTGTGTCATGTCTTTTCAGGGCAGTGAGCCACAAGAGGAACCGGATCAGACAGGCCGGTGCGAGCCAAGACGAGACAAGCTACAATCAACAGCCAAGGATGGTTTAACCAGAACAGACAGTAAGAGTTAAAAATTAAAGCAGACTATAAGAACAATAGCCCTCCAGCTGCAGATAAAGCTGAGCCAAAAGACAGTTGGCATGTGATTCCTTGCGGTGAGATGAGAGTAGCCATTCAGCTTTCCTGTGGTGTTAAAAGTACTAGTTATAAAAACATGGCAAGGTTCAAATTTCTTGCCATAAAACTGTGTGTAGTAAGACTTGATTAGCTCAACAGACTAGATGCTAGTGCACGTGCATCCACAGAGAAAAACACACTGGTGGACAAATGAGAAGAGGAGACGCTGATTGCTTACTCTTCATCGCAGCACTGGGGGTCTTCTCAGTGTACTGAACTGGCCCCTGGCTGCCGGTTGATTCCCCAACACTGCCGTTGCCCAGCTTCTGCTCCACCTCCTGCCATGCTGCATACAAACCAAAACACACATTACATTACATTTATTCTAGCAACAACCTGATTTCCTAACTAAGGTGCAGCTTTATGCAGGGGTATAAAACACAACCTGACAATGACATTTGATCTGAATTCTGACTCTCCAATATTCCCCCGCCATGATATATGACTAGATGTGCACAGCAACCTTGTGTGCAGTGTGTTTATCAGCTGTACGTTAAGGCCTCAAGGTTTCAGCCCATCTTGAACACACAAACCTTCAGCCTTCACACTACTTGTTAACATTTTGTGCTATCTAAACATTTGAGGATCTCTGGAGGTGACATTTGTTGTTGGTGGTAGTGAATATTTTCTCCCTGCAAAGACACCCGGTCAGGTTTTCTATCTGAAAGCAACTTGATGGACTGTGACAGAGGTTTTTCTTTTGTGGTGTGAGCGGTGAAGAAAAACCGTTCCTTTCCCCCAGATGAACTTTATAGTCACAAAAGGACGCCACAGACCAAGTGTTAACTGGCAGCAGTCCAACAGTAACACAGATAACTAGTGGAGCTGATTCAGCTCTACAAGTCATTCATTTCCACCAGGGCATGAAGTATTGGCCAGCGCTAAGGCATGCTGGGTAAACTTTGGATTTTTAATAATTGTTAGGTCTTCTTTCTACTATAAGCAACACACTCCATTGCTTCACTCCCTCCCTGTGGGCAGTTTTAAGAACTCCTGCACCTTAAACCTTAAACTTTGTAACTTTGAGTTAATATGTGGCATCAGTTGGTGATAAACACTGTAACAAAACCTGTTTACATTGTATCAAACCACTGTTCCCAATTGATTTAAAGATCCACTCCAGATATGTATCAAGACTTAAAATACTCTGCGCCCATCAATAATGTGTGTCAGAAATGTTTTTTCCACACACAAAAAAAGTACAATTACCACTTTAAAATCCTTATACCTTATCCTTATTACATGTACTCCTTCATTAAAAAAATCCATAATCTAAATATGCAAATATCAAAAGTTTTAAGTGCTGGACTCCTAAAGTCCATTCTCAATGTCTGTACACAGAAGGCTTCAAGTTTCAACATCACACTTGTGTAAGTTGAATATTGGACCAGGAGTGCCTCCAAACTAGTTGTGATGTTATGAATCATACTTGTAGGCCCACTCCTTAAAATCAGATCAGAAGCTTTCCACTTTCAGAAGAGAAATGTACTTAACTATACTGAAATGAACTGTAGGAACAAGAGGAAAAACAACCAACACTTCACAAAACGCTTCACAAACACTTGTCATTGATAGTGTTACCAGCCACCTCCTGTTCTGATTGTCTCTGGTAGATAATATTATATACACTATTTTTGCCTTGTTATACATACAACAAAATGCTGACATGCACTAAATTATGACCCTAACCCTGTTTAAATAGAAAGCACATTTTCAGGCAGCTCTTACTTTACCAATCAAACCAAACTGTACATCAGTACGGTATCTAGTTGTAGTGTCTAAGCAGCTTCTAAGCATGGCAGAAAGCAAAGAGAAAGCATGGGATTATCTTCTAACTGCACTGTCCCAGTTCCAACCCTCACAACCTATGACCAAGTGACCTTCAGCAAGCTCACGATTCTGTACCAGTGCCAGGGCGTCAGACCTTGCATTACAACCCACATCCACCCATCTGTTGATCCCTGGACCCTCACCTTCAAACACAAATCTGACGTTCTCCTCATGTGCAGGAGTGAATCCCTCTGCTGTGCTGTCAGGCTTCTGCGTGGACGCGCTGTGGTAGCGCTTCCCGTTCAAGCGGTTGAACACAATTTTTGGAGGTGGAGAGCTGGAGAGATCAGACACAGAGTTAATAACAGAATGGTGGCATGTGTGAATGAGTGAATGAGTGTGTGTGTGTGTGTGTGTGTGTGAGTGAGTGAGTGAGTGAGTGAAAGAGAGAGAGAGAGAGTGTGTGTGTGCGTGTGTGTGAGAGAGAGAGAGTGTGTGTGTGTGTGTGTGTGTGAGTGTGAGTGTGTGAGAGAGAGAGAGCGACAGAGAGAGTGTGTGTGTGCGTGGGTGTGTGTGTGTGTGTGTGTGTGGGGGGGGGCTAGGACGGTCAGCATCATAACAAAACACAAAAGTTGAAACTCTAGAAGGCAAATATGTTGCAGGTTGCCAGATGACTTCAGATAACCTCATGGCTGACTGACATTTACTCATCATGTAGCCATGCTTGAAGCCTCAGGTTATCTCTTTAGCTTATGACGGTTCATTAACCCAGGACACAGTCGAGGTTCACTCGAGGTCTGCTTACAGTCTTCAACAGATGGGGCTTACAGAAATTGATTTTTATACACCAAGACGCCTTTCAGCGACTCCCGGGGGCGGGGACAACAACAACAACATTAAACTCCCTATTCAGAATGCAATAGCTTGTCATTGCAATGCATTCTGGTCAACTGAGGCTTGCTGTGGGTGAATAAACTATAGATGATCTACTCCTGTGATTTTCTCCTAGTATAAATATTAAATGTTAGACCTGATAATGACCTTTTAATTTTACTGCTGTTTTAATTAGCCGTTATTGCACTGGAAATAAACTAATCTCATTGTGCCGTTTATTAGCTACAACTCCCTAAATAAATACAGGAAATATAACCTACTTAATTTAAAGTAGTGTTGTTGTTCACATGGTTCTAGCTAGGTGTGCCTAATAAACTGCAACTGCGCGTATCGGTATGTGGGTCTGATTTGTCCGAGTAGCACCTGAAGGCAACACGTGATTCCCACTACTTTTAAAGACAGAGCAAGACAGGTAGGCTGCGTGAGATCAACTAAAGATAGCGGCTCTACAGATCGTAAATGCGCAGTCAAAGGTAGTCAGGGCTGCCGGGCAGAAGACCACAGTCATCGGCGGTAACGCGGACCGGGCTGAGGCTGCAGGGAAAGTTCTGTCCGATAATGGATGCATGTCACCAACCCGAGTCTCACCTACTATATGTTACATGATCGCGCTGCACGTGTGGAGTATTTTGGGCTCTAGCTCCTCGACCACATCACAAACATACCTCTAGAAATTAGACATTAGAGAAAGACAAACTGCAACTACTTACTTTGACGTGAGCCAAGATGTCGGCTTGAGTTTCAAGTCGCTGAATTTGCTCTCGATCTGCTGTGTGGGACCTTTTAAAAACAAAATTCAAAGTAATAGTTTCCATGTTGGTCCTTCCAAATGCTCCTCTGTCAAACACTGCACCGATTTCATTAACGCATTAACACAAAATATTTCCACTTCGTGATCCCAATGTGATGTGACGTTACGTTGCATCATGCTTTAGATAACAGACATTCACTCACCTGTCCTTCGTTGTGTAACAAGTTTGCTGGGACCTCTGGTGATTGTGTACATCATGTGAGTAACCTGAAGAAATTCAAGAAGTGTCTATGCTTTAAAAGCCTTTCTGTCGTGTTAGTTATGAAGTGAAAACATTGGCGGTCAACTCTACAACTTTTCCGTCCTCTGTCCCTTCCTCCTCACGCAGTCACGATAGGGGGAAAGACGCAACGTGGTTTATTTTGTTGCCCAAGTCAGCTGCTCCAGAGTCGGCCTGAAGCCTGCAGGAGCCTCGCTTTGACTTGTTGCCCGTGCTGTGTATTAATACGCACCCCGCTGCTCCTCTCAGCCAGCAGGTGTTCACTGAGACGACGTGCTCTGCTCCTGCCAGAGGCGGCGTGTAGGTCATCCAAGGAGAAAGCGGCCACACAAGCCGGGGGTCAGTCAGTCAGTGGGAGGAGAGGATGAGAAGGGGGCGGACACTGTGGTTCCTGATGGCCGAGGTAAGTGACACTCCGGGCGGATACTCTGACGTCTCTGCTCCGCTGATGCTCTCCAGGATTGACTGCAACAGAAGTGCTCTCTGGCTGAATACAAGGACACCGCACACTGTGTTTCCATCGGGACGTAAAGTGGTCATGCTTCTCTGCGTCAAGTTAAACGGAATTAACTGTATGACTTCCGGTAAGGATTTTCAAAATAATCAGGACACGAGTCTCATGTGATGCTTATTGTATCTGGATTAATACATTAATTTTAATTGAAAGCATACTCCATTATAGGGAAAATGACCAAGCAGCATTTGACATTAAATGTGAATTATTCACTTAAGCAAATTTACACTACCTTATGCTACAGAATCATGTTTTGGTTAAATGTGAAGTATCTGATTTATAAGATTTAGGTTATTATTAAACCCTGCACAATGTCAAACCATATTTTTGTATATACTTCGCAATGAATGACTCGTGCTGAATTTAGGCCTTTTCTGAATATGTCTTTAAGATTTTAAGGTTATCTACAATCTCTTACAGTTCTGTTGCTTTTATTTTGAAGTTAAAATCTCTCAATTTCCGCTCTTGATGTTTCTGTTTACCTCTGGGCAACCCCCATCAGTGACGTCACTGCACGCCCCTCAAATGGGGTTTTGGAGGAGGAACGGGGGGCTCACCTTTCACCTATTAAACCAGACCCACAGATGGAGTCTGTTTACAGTGATTTAAGAAAACTGAAATAAAAGTGACCTTTTCTGCAGAGTTTGTAGATTAGTTTATAACCCAAATACCTAATAAATGATAAAAACACTTTGCAATTTATAAAGACTGTATATGGCGTTACACAATAGTTTACAATAAACTTATGTGAATACTGTAGTCGTGGATGATAATTTTGTTTAAGTGCTTATTTTTCTGGATACTTTTTATAGCATCTCTGTAAGATCCATAAGATTTTATTGTAAAGGAACTAGCGATGTGTCTTGTTCAGGTGAAAACCACAAGTGACTCCATACTGTAAGGTGACAGTCTGATCAGGCGGGACAAGAAGCAGCTCAGACAGACTTATCCAGGGTGATATCCAACACTACACCTCCCACTCACACCCTCCCCCTATTCATCTGTACTATCTGGGTCAATCACCTGAGTCTCCAGGCCAAGAGGCTAATCATCAACAGTCCACATTACACAGGTTTAGTGTAACAGCAGTAAGAGGCCACAATTGACAGCTGGCCCCTCTCTGTGGAAGATGCATTTATCAGCTGTCACATGTCTAATGAATTTACTAAATATCTGCACTCTTTATTCAGAGCAGTGTAGACATATGTCAATATCATACAAGGTAGCTTAAGGTTCATTTACCCATCAGTTTTTCAACCACCTGTTTTTTAGGACTACTTACCCTCTTTTTGTCACATTCATGATAGGAAACGTGTGCCAAAATGACACCCCCCCCCCCCCCCCCCCCCATCTCCCTAATACAGTATGCTAGCCTTTATGTCCTATCATTTGAATAACCTAAATGATCATTTTTGTGGTGGTATATACAGTATATTGACAGATTTGTTAATAGTCAGTGAACCCAAACACATTAAAGACATTTCAAATTTGCTGAATCACTTGTAGTTGTATTTATATTGGATTTTATTTAGATGTAACTGTGGTTTATTGCCAGTTCTGTACCTCTTTTCACCCAAGTGGGAGACAATGTATCTAATGAGGATGTTCATTCCTGAATAAGACCAAAAGAAACAGCTGATCTGTGGGACATGATTGTTTCAGCTGCCCCAAGGTTTCATGAGAAATAAGAGCTTCATGTCAAAAAGAGATATCCATCATTTGAAACATGATACATTTTAAGTCTACCCCCAACGTCACATTTCTTTATACAGATTTTAAGACAAATGGAAACAGTACAGTGAGTCTTTCATGTTTTGTTATCTGTGATAACTACAAGATCAAAGAACCTTTAATCACAACTAGTCTGGTGTCTTTTCCACATCTTTCAGAGCAAAGTTTGGTGTACAGACCTTCCTTACAGTATATTTAATTTGTCACATACAGGTGTAATTAATAACCTGAATAACAGCTGCCCTGATGTTGTTTTGTGACTGTCAGCTGTCATCTGAGGACACATTTCTGCAGATCCACTACAGCTTTAGTGCCTCATAAAATCTCCCACTCCTGAATTAGTTATTTCTATCGCCATTGCTTATCCTTTACTCTGTGTTACCTGACTGTGTCTTATGTCTTGTGTATGTCCTCTACAATGCAATTACAATTCTTCATCTTTTGTTTCAACAAGAGCACATCATCTTATGATTTCATGATAGCTTCAATCATCTCTGGTATCTGTCTACAGATACAGTGAGTTGCAAAGGTTAGCAGTCTACAGCCAAGAAAATGATGTTTCTCAAACAACATGACAATTTTTTCAAAAATGTTAATGCTGAAGAGTATGATAATTATATTGCATGATTCATATATGAACCTAAGATCAGATATTCACTCTACTTTGTACAAGCAAATCAAAGTCTTGCATTTTGAAATCTGACACAGCCTGAAAACTTGCTATTTGGTTGCCAAACTTTCTGTATTTTTACATTATAGGTTCATATGTGCATATCTCAAAGATATAAAATGTTTACTTGTATTATTAATAAATGCTGTCAAAGAATTTCAAGGTAGTTTCATTCAGACGAAAGGCCTTTTCTGGATAGAAATCATGGGAACTGCATGACTTAACAGGACAAGACAGTATGATACACACGATAACAAAAAGAAGAAAAAAAATCTAAGCAGTCCTGAGTTGGTTAATACAGTACACTTGATTCTGGTCTATTATAGACAGGTATTACCAACACATTGTATTAAAAGGTTTATAAATGCATGTCAGGTACCTCAACATGTTTGAGTGAATTCATCATATCATTAAATTAATTCAATCAGAAAAAAACCTGACTTGGCCTCTTGTTATTGAGTATGGCACCCTGTCTGGTAAGTATACTATTCTCTGGAAACATCCAAATATAAACATACATGCTCGCATACACACACACACAAACAGTAATCATAGTATACATGGAAATAAATAAATGGTATATGTTTTCTTGCCTGATGCCACCACATGGGTGATATATTCTTTTCATTTGATTCTTTTGATTGATTCATTTGAACTTGGAGTATGTATTATGCGTGCTGGATTCACGTGAGTGTCAGTAATGGGGGTCACAGTCTTCCACAAGGCTGTCTGTGATGTAGTTGACTTGCAGCAGCTCTTGGTAATACTCTTTCTCCACCTTTGTGTTGACCGTCCAGGCTACCACCTCCACCCCTCTCTGGGCCCAGTACTGCACGTAGTCCCTGCAGACAGCACATAGAAAACCAGTGTCTCTCGTAACGTTAATAGGACAACAGAATTAGTTATGATGAGTGTGTATGACTGTTTTGGTCTCAGCTGTGGAAAACTCACGGTGAGACAAAGTTCTTCTGTATCAGGAATGCTGAGATGCCACAGAGCTTCCACAGCACGTGATGGTGTGCCCAGTCCAACACCATGTCCATTAGTGTCATCCAGTGGTGTTTCCACAGTGATGAGAAACGTGGGGCACCGTCTCCAAACCGGCTCAGGCTCCAGGGCCGATGGGTCAACGCTGTGACCACATCTGGGTTACTCTGCCTCATCTGCGCCACAGAGAGAGAGAGATTAAGTCATGGTGAATGGTGGCAGTACAGTACATGATAGGGATGTAAGCAAATATTTCAGTTTTTTTAATCAGGAGTGTTTTAACTATGAGACAGTGTAGGAGTTTTGAGGGCTATGAACCAAATAATTTACATTTCATTTTCGCGTGGGCAGAAAAGTACATTCAAATGTGACTTTACCCAGAAAGCCTGACCTTTTGTTGTCTAGGTAATCCTTACAGGTCAGGTTATCTCAGCTGAGCACTGCGAGTATTGTGGTAAAGTCATATCTCTGAACTTATGGAAAACATGCAAACTCTTTTGAGACTGAGTCACCTTCCTTCTTTTCTGCTACTGGTGAAAAAAACAACAGCTTGCTATACAAATTCATCTTCCCACAGTGGTCAGGCTTTATTCTCAATCATAAACAATGTGAAGTATTAGTTTATGGTCAATGTGCTGCAGCCTGCTGTAATGTAGTATTTATACACAAAACAAACCATTGCATATGGTGGTGTTCTTACAGTAAGTGTACAGTCATTACTAACATTTACTGAACACCCTGAGATACTGCAAGGTGACCTCTTACCCTGTAGATGACTTTGGGCTCAAAGGAGCAGACAATGCTGCTGTTGTAGAGGACTGCATGTTTCTTATACAAGGCTGTAAGGGCTGCAGCTGCCTGGAAGAGGAGGACAACCGCATGGTTATTGTAGGTCAGTCAATTGTTTACAGTGTGTGTGAGGCTTTGTGTCTTAATGTGTGTGTTCCTTTCCAAACACTTGGTGGTAACTAGCAGCTGAGTATGTCACAGACACTTGTGGACCATAAACTCTAGTGTGTCGCTGTCTGAAACAACAACAACTACTACTACTACTACTACTACTACTGCAGCTTTGCATTCCTTATTGATGTAAAAATGTGCTGATTGAAGAACTACTCATCCAATAGTTAAAAGTACACTGATGCTATATTGATAGTGTGATAACTTTCTATTGCTTTAAATGGTACAAACACTGCAGTTTAAATAGCACAGAGTAAGGAAAGTGACTTCACTGCTTCTTTCAACTGGTTTCTGGCTCAGTTTGTATGTAACTGACACAGTAAAGTCACTTTTCACATTAGAGTATTTATCACTAAGGACATTGCCACTTGGTTGTGGCGCTCAAAAAAGTTCATATGTGTGTGTGTTGGTTTGTGGGGTTTGTTCCAAAGTACAGTAAAACTGGAACATGTGTTATGTACACCTTACAATACGTCTCAGTGTTTGTCAAAGTAATTGTTGACTCACTGGTAATGATCACTTAATTATCAATTAATCAACCATGTTTCAATATATTATCCTAATGAGTTACTACAACATAAATAGACTGATGCAGCAGTGTAATGCATGATGTTTACAGATGTGATAGTTGGGAGTTGCATTTCAGAGGAAATCCTGATTTTGTCTGCAATACAATTACCAAGAGATGAATGGCACAATTGGTACAGGCTGTAGAGAGTAATGAAAAAACAAAAGTAATGAGATATGGAATTAGTTTCCACCCTCAGGAATGATTATATAATTACAACTTCATTAATTAAAATAATCATATAGTTGTTTCAGCATTAGAACAGCTTAACAACCCTATTAAACTCCTGCAGATATATTAAGATCATTTTGTACTGGAGCTCATTACAATCTGTCTTTGTACCATTATAATCCCCAAATCATGTTCTCCTCATTATGTAACCTTTGTCTGGGTACAAATCAATTAAATCGACAAATATGACAGACAGGTTGCACGTTATCAATCCTTGTTTAGATTGTTTGTTTTGTCGGCCGCACCTCGTCTGGATGACCTTTGACATCAAAGTATATGGTGAGCTGCAGTCTGATGCATTCCTCCACCGCTTCCTCCAGAGTTGGGATCTTCTCCCCGGCAAACTTCTCCCTGGTAACGCAGGATGCAGATGTTATAGGGTGATCTCAGGCTTTCGTGCTTATCAAGCTTTTTAAGCTAATTTTCCATTCACCTAGGAAATAAATCACTTCATTTTGATCAGCGATGCACATAACTTTTCTTTGCCTGGATTACAATGAAATGCAAGTAATAATTTGTGAGTGTCTGTATAGAAAGGCTATATATTGTATGTATGTTTGTTTTTTCCTTAAATCCTTAAATACCCTTAAATCCAGTTAGAAATAGTGATAAAAACCCCTTCTTATAACTCCAGAACCTGCCTGTGAATAAACACATTTTTACATACTGTAGCTAATTTGGCACAATTTCAGTTTTAATAGTGCCAATTTGCCAAAATGTACACAATAAAATTAGGCTTGAGTTGTAAGGAATGGAAAGTTGTAGGCCAGAGCAAAATGCTACATTGATGTCAGATCAGATTAATCATGATTATAAGTTATATCTAGCTATATCTCTCTTTCACCTGAGTCGATGCTTAGCAGCTGCGTCCAGTTTACTCAAGTCAGAAAATTTTATTTGGCTGAGTGGCCCCAACCCGTTGGTGGTCCGGTCCACAGTGTCATCATGCATCAGTATTGGGACACCATCTGCTGAGAACTCAAGGTCCAACTCCACGCCTGTTGCCCCATTCTTATTGGCCTAATGCAGGATAGAGAAATAACAAACAGTCTATCAGACAGTTATCATAAACCTGAACTCCAACACAAACTAGAACACAGGTTGTTGAAGAAAGCAGATCCATTCAGTATGACAGCTCCCATCTTCTACATCCAGAGTTTAAGATCTAACTGATTATCTAGGGTCCCATTAACAAAAACGCTCAAGAAGAAAAGGTGATTTGAGCTCAGGATACCTTGAAATTTTACATGATTTATATATTTATATTGAAACCATTTACTGTAATTGGTTTTAACGTGTGTCATCTGCTTTTTTTTGTATTTATTCACTGTTTTTATAATAGATGTGCTTTGTGTTTGAACCTGTGCTGATTTGCTGCACAACCAGTCACCCCTTGGGGACGAATACAGTAATAAAGTAAAACCAAGGTTTTAATGTTATACAACTTTTGTGATCATCATTTTCTGAAGACTTATGGACTTTCAACTGTGTAACTGTGAAAACTACTTTAGAGAACTACTATAAAATGAAAACAGAGATCATTCAAATTTCTCATTAAAAGGACATTGGATTAAAATTTGATATACATTTCTTATAGGCTATACTGCAGCTATATCAACATGAGTGTCTGTCAGATGAAAGGTAACAAGAAATTGCAGTGTAGAAGTACAAAAGACACCTTGTTCTAATGTTCTAATTTAAAAACATTGTCTCCATTATATAGCCTGTACATACAAGAGCAATGACAAGTTTATTTTTCAAATTCAAAATGCCCTGCTCAGAAAAAAAATTGCAGTCTCAATTCTTCAGGAAACGACTTTTATGATACCTTTAACAATATTTAATCTTATGTCCTTGATTAAAAAGTATTATATATTGTTATTGGATTTTTTTTAACATCTAGTATTACTACAGTCACAAAGGACATGTGTTGATGAGTGTCACACAATTTGTACTGTCCAATCACACATCATATACACCACTGACAAGTCACGAATGACAGAGAGTGTGTGATGGTAACACTGTTGCTACCATGGTTACAAAAGACCTGATACCATAATATGTATAAAGGGGTGACAAATTACAGGGGGAAAACAACATAGTGTCTTAGTAAGACCCCACCTGCCACCAGAACAGCTTCAATGCTCTTTTCATTGATTCTACAAGTCTGAGCTCTACTGGAGGGATGAAAGCCATTTTTCCAAAAGATATTCCCTCATTTGGTGTTTTGATGATGGTGATGGAGAGCACTGTCTATGGGTTGAGATCTGGTGACCATGAAGACCATAGCATCTGATCTACATCATTTACATCTTCATCAAACTATTCAGATGAAGGTGACCAATCAGAACAACGTTGTATTGATTTGCAGTGACCCTTCTCTCTAAGGCAGGAGTGTCAAACTCATTTTCATTCGAGGGCCCAATGGAAGAAAGGGAAGGAAGGACAAAGAAAGGGAGCAAGGACAGATGGAAGGAAGGAAGAAAGGAAAAGAAGACAGGAAGGAAAGATGGAATGAAGGAAGGACAGATGGAAGGAAGAAAGGGAGGAAGGACAGATTGAAGGAAGAAAGGGAGGTAGGACTGAAGGAAGGAAGAAAGGAAAAGACAAGAAGGACAGATTGAAGGAAGAAAGGGAGGAAGGACTGAAGGAAGGAAGAAAGGAAAAGACAGGAAGGACAGATTGAAGGAAGGAAGGGAGGAAGGACTGAAGGAAGGAAGGGAGGAAGGACTGAAGGAAGGAAGGGGGGAAGGACAGATTGAAGGAAGAAAGGGAGGAAGGACTGAAAGAAGGAAGGGAGGGAGGAAGGACAGATTGAAGGAAGGAAGGAAAGATGGAATAAAGGGAAGAAGGAAGGAGAAAAAGAAAGGGAGCAAGGACAGATGGAATGAAGGAAGGAAGGAAAAGAAGACCTGTTCTGGCCCACGGGCCGCATGTTTGACACTCCTGCTCTAAGGGGACAAGTGGACCCAAACCATGTCAGCAAAATGCCCCCACAGCAGAGCCACTTGATCCTCTCACTATAGGGGTCAAACATTCACACCTGTACCGTTTGTTCCAATAATTTACCACCCATCTGTCACCCTCCAGTGGTGATGCACCCCTTGTAACTACAGCTGTTACCTGCTGTGACCCCAGCCCTCTCCACCTCCCCCTCTCACCTCCCGTATGGCTGCTATCGTGTTCTCCGGTGCGTCGTGCCCGCCACCACGGTGTGCGACCACTGACACTTTGCCGGAGCCCACCGTGCCCTTGGCCGGGTGGAGCACCTGTCGGGCTCGGGTCGCCGGCACCTGAGGGAACCGGAACATGGCCAGAAAGAGGTAGAGGGAGGCGGTGAGAACGGTTGTCCACACCGGGCTCCGGGTCCCCAACAGGACCACCACGAAGACGAGCGAGTACAGAGTGGCTTCATCACCCAGCTGCAGCATTGTCGTCCTCTCTCGTCTTTCTGTTTGGAAGGTGTCACAGAAGATGAAGAAGCCACTAGCTGCCCGTCCGACCTGCTAACGCTAAGTTTACTTTCCTCAAAAGCCGTGTCTGAGGTAAGGTCATGCTCCACCCAGCTCACTAGATAATAGCACACTGTGTAAAAAACTGAAACTACTCGGTTTCAAAGTATCACAATGCAGCAGGTATTTGACTTGAGACGTCAATCTGAGGCAGATATAACTGCTCTGCGGCAAGTGTCATTTTTTCCCCCTCTTTCTTTTTATTTGGTGTTTAAAGGTGGTCGGAAACCCAACTGAGATGTGCATCAGCACCCCCAACTGGACAGGAGGAGGGAACAATGTGTGGTTTATACCAGATAGCACAGAGTCATTGAAACAATGTTGATTTTCCATCTGAATCATCAGAATGGTTGATATTGAAGTCTCAATGCTAAATCAATGTTGAACCACTGTTACAATAACCCAACTCTTGATAACAGCGACGTTGAAATAACACTGATTTACAGTTATGATTATAATTGATTGAGCATTGATTCCTGGTTGACAATGTGATGATACTGATGTTGAAAAGTCACTGAATTATAGTTGCCCGGGAAATGGCATGTTGTTGAAAAACCATCAGTTTATAGCTAGTTGACCGGTAAAGATGATTGAAAAGTCATTGAATTATAGTTGACCGGGAGACCATCATGTGTTAGACCAATGTTTCTATAGGTATAGTTCAGATATGAAACAAAAAACTATGATTGTCCTCCTGAGGGTGGGAAAACTTCAGGAAACACAACATTTCACAAAATACAACAAGTATCACAGCCAGAACCCTGATTAACAAACTTCTTATTCACTCTGGTAAATTTGGAGAGAGACAGGTGCATCACTTTTATTACCAAGGTAAACCAAATGACTTCATCTGTCCAAACAAGTTATGCGGGCTCTCTTGATGTATAGCCTATTTTCTACAGTGCAGTAGGTAGTACATGTCCGACTGTTTGGGTGCTTGCCTGTTTTATATACTAGACATAATGTATGGTTGAGACCTGTGTAACCTATTCTCAGGAGTGATGACATTTTCTTCCATTTGTTTCCAGCACCATCCTTCAAGCACCAACATATAGGCTATTTGTATACTGTAGATATCCAGTTTCATTATCATGCCAATTCTCCTGCCATACTGTGCCTATGTCCTGATGAAAGTCTTAGCTTTAGCATTACTCAACGGGGCTTATAGGTTTACATGCTTAAGTATGAGTGTAGGTTTGACTAAAATATCCACCTGCTCATTTCCCTCCAACATGTGCAGTCGAATGTAATGTTACTGTTAATGCAGTTTACAGCATTACAGCAAGGTTACCGCAAGTCATTGCTTGATTACATGTTGAATAAGATATAGCCTATCTAAAGGTGATAGATCCCAATTTCCTACAAGAGGGTACAAAAATAAAATGAAGACAGCAAACAAATTCAGAACCTCAAAAATATAAAAGTACAGTTATATCTAATGCATATTCTACACAATCACTCAAGAAATTAGTGTTTTTTAATCCTAGCAGTATTTTAGTCTAATTTAATTGAGAAGATATGAATTTTACAAATACTTCATACCAGCTGGTGGCGATAGTGCGCCAATTCGTTGTTTGCCAACCATTAAGAAGTCTCGAGGAAGAAGAAGAAGAAGCGGAAGCAGCATGTATTACATTCATGAGAAGACGACTTTGTGAAGCACAACCGGCGCAGAGTGTCATTTCGAAAAGAAGGACACGAGGAATATTCTTATTTCTGTCTTTTCTGTCTTCTCCTTACACACCTGTCAGCCATGGTGAGCCTTTATATCGCTGTCACTTATTTGCAAGTCGTGTGAAAATAATGCATTTGGATAATTAGCCACACAAGCTATCTGCTGCTGTCAGCTCAGCAGGATTTACCATAATGTCATTTTATACATCAATAAAGTATTTATTGTGAAGGCTGTTCACTGAGAATTAATCAAAAAGTGCATTGTTTTGTGTTTGTTGCTCATTTAATGTAACTGTTACACAACCGTATCATAAAAAGAGCAACTGCTGATTAATCATGGATGCATCTGCCGATTATTCTTGATTAATATCTTGTTTATAAAATAACAGAAAGTTGTGGAAGGTTTCCCAGAGGGTTAGGTTCCAAATCCTTAAGATATTCAGTTTACTGCTGAGGTTGACCAATACAGGATTTTTGGGTCAGATGCTGATAAAGGTATTCAGGAGTAAAAATCCTGATATCGATATTGGTTTATAAACTTATATATACAGAATACATAATCTTGCAAATTTCTTTTCAAGTTTCTTAAATGTGGTTATTAAACACGTGATAAATATATACAATGGAGGCCATGATTTTTTACAGTTCAACAATAAACTTTATATTATAAAATGACATCAGTGCACTGAAACATTTAATGAATTTGTTATTAATATTTAATAATTATAAATAAAAAATAACAGAACAAAAAAAACCTATATATCAAACTTGAAATAAGAAAAAGGCCAAAATATATAAAATAATGCCTATACAACTTTATATAATTAAATAAATATCTGCCAATATGATATATCTGTGATGGGCCAATATTTATAAGGTTGTGGTAAAGAAAAAAATGAAACATTTCTGTCAATTTATTAATCATATTATATCACATCTACTTAAGTGTTGTTATTTTGTCCACCACCTATGTGTGTATGCATATTAAGTTAATTTACATTTAATCCGTTTCCTTTTTTTTAATAGATGAGGTCAGTGTTGCTACCTAGACTAACCTCCCACATCCTGTCCACTACCAGAGGATCATGTCTACTAGCTAATCGGATATCTCATCGTGTACAGCCTCACTCACCTGGACACACACCCTTCCAGCAGAGCTTTTGTGGACCCCTCATACCTAAAGTCACAGGTGTGGTCAGGTACTCGGACTTGTCCACACAGAAGTATAATATGATTTATAAACTTCCACACATTAAGCTCCTCAGTGCCTTGTCCAGGCTAAAACTGATCCAAACAGCAATCACCGTGGTCCTCCTGCCCCCGGTTATTTTCCTCTACCTCCAGGGAGATATCTCCTCTTTTCTTGTCGGCTACACAACCGGGATAGCACTGTTTGCTGGCGTCATGCTATACACTGCTAGTCATTTTGTCAGGAGGGTGGTGGGGATAATGTACCTGGATCCATCTCAGACCACACTTAAAGTATCCCACCTCACCTTCTGGGGCAAGCGGCATGATATCTACTTGCCTGTGTCAGATGTTATGACCATTAGCGATACAGGAGACTCTGCAAATGAGACGATATTGAAACTGAAGAGATACAGCAGCCCAGAGACATTGTATTTCTCACCTTATTTTGGACGTGTGGTGGACCAACAGGGTTTTGAGAAGGTGTTTGGCAGTTTAAGATAATTTATTATTGCTATAAGTGTAATTTATTTTGTTCCAAATGCAGCCTTGCTTTAAAGAGACTCGCCTGTTCTCCATGAAAGATGATATCAGAGTTAAAAATATTACAGTGATCCACATATTAGATCAGTTCACTGTGAACATGTTTTTTACTTTGTGATTGAAAGTAAGGATGTATGGCTAGATGGAAACAGTATGCCAAGTGACCAGTGTTGGCAGTAATACATAAAGAGAATGAAAATTTCCTTTTGTCTGCTAACCAATGACTAAAATATAATAAAAGTATTCTTGGTACAGGTGAGATTGTCCAAATGTTTTTACAAGTTACAATAATTGTGTTGAATCTTAAAACAATGACAGACAACACAATTGGGTGCATAAAATGTTCAAGTAAGCAGAAGGACACTGAAAAAAGGTAAGTAATGAAGGAAAGTACATTAAAAACAACTAGGAAGCGGCATATCATTTACTTGTCAGATAAATATTACGCATGTACAGGTCAGTTATGATTTTGTCCTCTGAAGCTCTGACAATTTGAGTTTTGACTGACTGAATTTGAGCAGTATGCATCTTAGAATTAACATTGAAACATGTAGTTTCGGGGAAAATCTGAAACTTTTTAAATAAAGATTTCAAAAATGGTTCTGTCCGGTTGCCTGGAAAGACATGGCAGAGATAATTAAAAATGTTGGAGGCACTGCTGGTTGCTATACAGGACAGGATACCATTAAAGACCACATTTGTCTCCTAAACTAGATTTCTTGTACATTACATTTTGCTGACTGTTTTCATATGCCGACTGTACCGTTGATCTGATCCTGTTGCTATTGGATTTTATTCATTATTTGTAATGATACGCAGATGTGTTTGAAGAGATTTTGGGGTGAGATTCAACCATCATTCAGAAGTCTCACACCTGAAGCATGACAGCGTACACAAACATGCACAGTGGTGCATCTTTAGGCAGCAACATAACATGTAATTAACTTTCATAATACCTACATTCAACTAATAATTATATTCTAATCACATGGAAGAAAGGTGTGAATTGAATAGTTTAAAATGGTGAAACATGTCGAATCCCTGTATGCACATTAAGACTGAATACAAAATAGAAAGCAGACTTTTCATGGTCACACTACAAACGTCAAAAAGCAAATGCCTCAAATGTTAAGCACAACAGTTTGACTTTATTGTTTGCTACAATAAATAATCTAAAGATTGGATTAAATATGGCAGGATGTAACAGTCTCATCCACTGTTGGCTCAGAGGTGATCAGCAGACAAGTGTCTCAAAGTTCACAGAAGGTACCAGGCAGTGAACCCAGCGAAGACAGCAACCCAGGCGGCCAGAGCCACCTGACAGGGTGGATGGCGGAGAAGCATCATGGCTAACTGGCATGCATAGGTGGTATTTCCACTGGCGGCTATGAAGATGAGATGGAGGATGTGAGTGATGGAGAGAAAATAAAGGAAGAAGAATAAAGGATTGACAACAAACAAGGCAGGAAGACACAGGCACATCGTTAATCAGGCAGTCCTGTTACCTGGTGTCCATCACTAAACTATCTTAACTGTTATTTTTACAACCAAGGTCTATGGTTCATCTAATTTCGCAAAAAAAAAATCACAATCAAATGCATGAACTTCATACATTGTACTTGAGCTGAAAAGATAAAAAACATTTCCATTTTTTCAAATCATTAAATATATGGGATACAGTTGGTAAAAGTCATATTTGTGCCAGGCACTTCTGCCCATTTACAGTTCAGAAAACTTTTTATTTGTTATTTTAGGAAAGTGTGTTTCTTTTAAATCTAAACTCTTCAAATGATGTCTTACCCATTTTTGCTGCGTAGTAGGGGCACTTGTTAATATCTCCTCCCTCCATAATTTCAGCATGACTGTGTCCCAAACCTGCATCTTGGACTTCCTCTTTGATGGTCCTCCCAATCTCTTCAAGTTCTGTGAATACCTGTTTACAAATCCAAAGTATATTTTTGTCAACAATTTTTTCATCTCTGAAATCGGTTATGCCTTTTTCTTCACATTTCTTTATCATCATGATTTTTGTGCACATCTATTGTTTTCTATAATCCTCTGTGCTTCCTCACCATCATGTTAAAGCCAAACGCCTTGTTGGATTCTTCTACAATCCTCTCCTTGGTCTCAGTGTCCATTTCCAACTCGTTCATCCTGCTTCTGTAAAGCTGCTTGAAGCCTTTTTGACTGTGGATACCCTCGAACTGATAGAAATTGATACCCTCGCCGGTTGAGGGGAGCTTCAGTGCCCTCTGGGCCACTTTCTTGAGGATCTGTCCACCTGAGAGGTCTCCCATGTAGCGTGTGTAGGAGTGGGCCACCAACAACAATGGATCCTGCTCACCTACCTTATGGATGCGGTCCACGTAAGGCTTGGTGCCTGCAGAGAGGCTGATCTGTGAGAGAGAAGAAAATCAGGAGGCTTTGAACTTCAAGACTATATTGCAATTAAGTGATGCATCTTTTTAAAAGAAAATGAATATTCATGTTGGGTGAAATAACACTGAATACATTGGTTAATACTAAAAAAGTCACACTAGTTCACGTCTGACTCTCAGTTTAACTCTAACTGGTTTAGTGATGTAGAGAGGGCCAACCACTTTGCATCCTTCGTGTTATGTAATTGGTTCTGAGGGCTTTCAGCTGACCTGGTTCTGCCAGTCCTCTCCATAGAAGTACTCGAGGTCCCGACCAAGGGCCTCGCACCTGTGCAGCTCTGCAGGGAAATAGATTGGAGCGATCTGAGGATGGTCTTTGTTCTTCTCAATCTCCTCTTCCATGGCCGAGTAGACGAAGTATAGAGCTGCAGTACCTCTCTGGCAGCATAAGTGAGGGGATAAAAAGTGCACCGACACACAGATTAAATGGTAAATAGTCTGATATCATATCTCTGGCTTTTGATTTATGTAATCATAAGTTTTGGAGTTGTTACACACCAAATACTGGTAATTGGAGAATTGTGGTTTTACAACTGACAATGTGCACATATCTTTGGCAAAATTATTTACAACGAAGTGTTGCAACCAAGGCAATGCATTAACCTACACTGTGTCACAGTGACAGTCTCATATCTTAAGTTGCTTATCACTTTCACTATCTCACCAGCCAAAAGCATTGCACTATACTTCCAAATTGTGGTCGCCAACACCTTTGGGCTGTGGCCCCAATTGTGGGTGCCCCATTAGCAAACAAAGTGACATTTACAACATTTTTCTGCTATGTTTTCAAACTTAAAAAACAAAAATGATGCTATGCTGGAGGAGTGAACCAAAGGGTTACTGCTGTGTTTCTTTGTGGAAGTGCATTTGATGTGCATAAGGGTATTTTATGCAAGGTTCCCTACCCTGCAAACAGTTTTTGTTTTTTTTGTTTTTTTTACCAACAATATTAAAACTTATATTAAATACTTATATATTTATACAAAATGCAAGATGCCTTGGAAGGCCAACCTTAAACAGCTCCCTTTTGATGCGGCCTCTCAGGAAGTCTTTGACAAACTGGCAGTTCTCTGCTCTGTCATGGGACTCCTTGGTCCCCTCTGCTAACATCTCTGACAGGTCAGTCGGACTAGATGGAAGAGGAACAGAGCAGAGGAGGAGGACAGGCATGAAAACTTGTCATTTGGCTGTTGTTTAAATGCTTTCTACAACAAGTCAAATAGTAAAGGGTGCCAGTGCCAAAGATTTCCCTCCATACCTGAGAACTTCATCATCATTATCCACAACAATCCTTGCCCCTCCGTTCTTCACACCATTGGATTTTGGTTCTGATGTCACCTTGGTTTCCATTTTGCTGGCTGTTTAAAAGTGTTTTCACCTTAAATAAAGAGGATATATATGAATAAACAATAATACAGTCATGTTGATATGATGAGAAAAGTATTTTAAAAACATCAGTCACTTCTCATTGTGTACACCTTCTTAGAACCCCAATGTTTCCTATACAATCATAGGTTTTATTAAGTTACAGACTTATAACGCTAAAAATTGTATATGGACACAACAAGAGTGAGCACTCTCCACGATGCATTCCCAAATCACACTACAGTGAGCTATAGCTTATTACAACTACTACTGTCGCTTTGAAATATTATCTAAATAAAATGAGTGTAGCAGTTTTTAACAGCACTGACACAAGTTGAAGCGAAGAGTACACAGCCGGACAGTTACAAAACTGACACTGCACGTCTTCAGTATTATGTAAGCGCCTACAAGATACAGCTCTATGAACACTGCAGAGACTCGAATTATCTCTGTGTAATCGCAAACGCAGACTATGTATCATTCACGTATTCCCAGACAAAGAACATAAAACGTTTTACCTTGTTAAAATGCTGCTATCTCTGTCAGAGCCCGTCACAATACATAAGGACACCAAGTGCAGGGTAGAGAGGCACTCTAGTGCAGGGGTGGGGTGCAGTGAGGCAACAAACCAATCAGAATGCTCCCGTAGAAAAAAAGGCGTGCTGATTGGCTTAGGTCAGACACTTTAAGACAATCATATTCCTCGGCGCAGAAAAGAGGCGGGCCTCATTCGACGCATGTGTTTATGAAAAATATAACTTGAATAGTGTTTGTGGGAAATGAAGTTTAGTGTTTTCAAAAACAGAAATATGCGCTGTGCATATTTCAGTTGTTGACCTTTGTGCTTGATGAACACCAAATGGCATGTTTTTGACACACTCAGAGCTTTCTTTTTTATTGTTAGAATTATTTTAGAGAGTGGGACGGTCATTTTAGCCTAATGAATACAGCCTCGTCTTATTCATCTTATTTCACTTACTTCCTCCTCTCTGTTTGAAGTTGTGGTTTTCAGTAGAGTGGCATACTACTGTTAATATCAAAAATGAAAACCTACTCTTTACTCTTAGTCACGCCCACGTTTACAGGTCTGCTTGGAGCTTTATATATCCAGTTTCTATAATATGCCCTTTAATCCACCAGGTGGCACTAAACTCTTGAATAAAATCTGCAGTAACTACCCCAATCTATAAATTGAATCTCTCATCATGTGTTTGTAACTCTGTTACATTACCACATTTTAGTTTTTCATTAATTCCTCTGCATGATGCCACAGATTCAAATACATAAACACACATCCTACTCTGGCACCAACTGACAATTTACAGGAACTGTATGGTTTACACATCATTGTCATATTTTGCAAGGTATGTCTCCCATGGCAATCTGTTTAAATTGCTTTGTTTTTTTAAATCTATGCGTCAAGTGGCCTTGACTAATCCCCTTAAGACCAGCTTTATCTTGCATGTAGATTCCCTCCTCTCATGTTTAGTCAATATCTGATTGTCTGATATTTGTTTTGTTTAAGTCCTGTTTTCTCCAAAAAGTACTTATATATAAACCTGTATTGTTAAAAACACTGTTGATGAGTCAATGGACTCAGGAACTTAGTACCATCAACCACCACCAACAAAAATAAATAAATAAATGAGCCCAAATATAAACCGACTTCACACTTCACTTCATATTCCATTTCTCTTATAATTTGTATCAAATTGCACCTACCTGTAAAATGCTGTAAAATATAACCATCACATACCTGAAAATTAAACAAAAAAATTCCAGGAAATTAGTATAAAATTCGAGGACCTGACAAGTAAAACTTTACTAAACTTGACATGTCTGTGTTTTTTAACTTCATTTGCACTGACATGGCCATGCACTGAAAGCCTCCACATGTGTCTACAATAACTCTAAAATTGCTCTAAACACTAATCTGTGCCCAACTACATTCTGTTTTTCAAGCTAGTGAGCTTTGTTCTGCTTTCACTTAGTTTTTTGTGTAGAGTGACTCATTTTACCAGACAGCAGTAATTTGAGGGTATATCATGAGTTCAGATTAATTGAAGTATTACGTCTTAACCAAAGCCAAAAGGATTTGTGATGGATCTAAAACCGAGACTGAGTTAATAGATAGAATAATACAAAAAAATAATGTTGTGCTCGAGTACTTTGACTTATGTTATTTGTCTACAGTATATCTTTGTACATAGGGCTTTTAGCTGCTTTCGTTTAAAGGAACTCATTTGCACATTTTGGATCCATGCTTTATGACATAGCTGTAACACATAATATCATAGTGATATTATATAACTCATGTTCCATATGACAGTTTTTATATCTTCAAGTTTAAATGCAAAAAAAATCCTATCAACAAATCCAACAACAAACTCAAGTAATTGATGCAGTTATTCCGTTAGTTATGAATATAATACATTAAGATCTGTGTACATTTACTCTATTCTATAATCTTTTAAATTGAACTCATTGAAAGTGAGAGGATGTATTCTTCTAGATAACAGTTCAATCAATCAGTACAAAGTGCAGGTTAATACTCAGTTTTTACTAATGTCTCTTGATTTGTGTGTAAAATAAAACATATAGCTTGATATTGAATATAAAGTCCCAGCAGCTAGTTTGGATCAGGATAGTTTAACACTGAGGTGTTTATAATGAGACAATTACAAATGAATTAAACCTATTTTTCTCTTTCATCACAGTTTGTTTTTAGCAATCTTTAAGAAAGTCATCATGAACGGAAACAAACTCTACCCAGTACCAGCTACCCACCAACTATGAGCTGTTGACAGTTTTGAGAAAGGGAGGCTTTGGAGAAGTAGTCAAATGCATTAAAGTGGACACTAAAGAGACAGTTGCTGTAAAGGTTCCACACTGCAGCTGCAGCTTGACTGATTAAGTTACTTCATTAAGTTAATCAGTGTGAGATGATATAATGTGTGTGCAAGCATCAATCTTATCATGTTCTGAATTATCTACAGTTTATGATATTGAGCTACTTCAAGAGGATGAACCTGGACAACAGCAACATTATCAGGTTCATTCAGTCATTCCTGCTGAAAGACCACAGATGTGTTCCAGTGTTCTGATGTTGGTGAGATGCTGGATGCCACCCTAAAGGAATACTTTATTTAACAGAGGGGCTTTAACCCTCTGTATTTCCATGAAGTAAGAAGCATATTCCAACAGGTATGGATATAGTGTCATCAGACCACACCACTCAAAGAGCTGTCATTGTTGGTACATTCTGTGAATTTCATCATTAATCTTTGTACTTGTAGATGGCCAATGCATCACATGCACTGACTATTAAAGTAATCAATGCTGACATAAAAATGAACAATATCATGTTGGTGAATAGTAAAGTGCATCCCCTCACCGTGACGCTAATTGATTTTGGATTTGCTCTTCCCATTTGTGGAGCCAGGCAGGGTGAAATTCACCAAGCAACACACTACAGGTGATCTTCATTATTCTACTAGTTTTAGGATATATCTGCCATCTGCTAAAATACTACAGTGTTCCTCATTCTGTATGATACATTTGTTTCATATTCAGGGCTCCAGAAATTATTTTAGGATTCCCATTTTCAGAGGCCATCTACATATGGTCTCTGGGTATTGTGATGGAATACATAGTGCTTGGTGATGCACTCTTCCTGGGCTACAGTGAATATGAATATGAAGTTTATTGCTTCTTTTTTATATTCTTCATATAAAATTTAGTTCTGCTGTGTCCACATACTCTTCCTAAGGGACCAGTCTCAGTTCCCTATCAAACATGTTGAATTCATTGATGTTTTCTGCAAGTCCTGTATTTTTGACATCCATATCTGCTGGCTAGCAGACTTTGTCCAGCTTTATTAACTTCAACTTTTTAAGATTCTCTGTTGTACAGCCACATTTTGACTGATACCAAAAAGTATTTAGGTTTGATACCCAGCCCTAACTAGTAGTGGCCAAAACTTTCAAGTTCTTTGAAAACAGTAAATCTGACCAATAAAGCAACCACAAACTTTTATATGAGCATATATTGTATAAAGCAGCATATTTGGGTTGATGTCTATGCTTTGGAAGCATCTCTGACAGTTGTAAAGTAATTGGACCTTGAAATGTATATCTTGATGTAATGCTGTGTTTTGTTTCCAGGTGCGACTCATCGTGGAGCTTTTGGTACTTCTCCAGACAATCTTCTGTGTACTGGGAAGTATTCAAATGTGGATGTGTGAACATGTTTTGATCAAATGAATTCAAATGTTTGAATGTGTAAGATTAAGTTTAATTAAGATTATATGTTGAAGTAGATGTAGTTTTCAACTTTTCACACATGAGGAGTACTGGGGCCACTATGTACCTTTCAATGGCTTCAGGGCCTATCAGTATCGCAACCTGGATGAAGTGGAAAATGTTTAAGTAGATGGTACTGTAGCTGCTGAAGAGAAACTGATCGCAAAGCTGACTTTACTGCTGCTTTATTTCCCCTTTGTGTCCAACATTAGTTGAACCTGGTGAACATGGAAATGGTGAATGCTGCTGAAAGGAATGCTTGTACTGGATGGCAATTTGACGATAACACCCAGTGGAGTCCTCAATCATCCTTTCATCACATGGGGAACCCTACAGCACAGCTCATAGTAAGTAATTGTGTTTGCAAACTATCAGACAATACAGACATAAGGCAAGCTAATTTATCATTATTAGATTGACAGGTCACATGATCAGCAGTTTATGAGTTGTAGGTTCACTCTGACTAGTACAACAGAACAATTAACATGATTGTAGCATCAAATTAAAGTTTATGTCTGAAATTCCAGATGACCTTGTTAGCCAGGCATGCTAATGTTACTGGATTGCATTAACACACACTTTTTAGGGCCAAAAGGCCAAACATATTAAAAATACTTTGTATTCACACACTTTGCACAAATTTGCATTATAGTGGCACATCACACTTTATACAGGTTTATTATGATGATATACTTTATATGTTTATACTAATTTATTTTGTTTGTATCGCTCTGTTTCTTGTATTATTTTATGAACAGCAGGAAAGGTTAGCAAGCTAAGTGTAAATGTAAATATATTCCTGTTGATGGTGCTAGTTGAAAAAGCAGGTCTACCATTTGTGTCTATCTTCTGGAGACTGTGAATGTCTCCAACTAATTTAATAGAAGTCTATTGAGTAGCAGTCAATTCCCACTGCACAAAACTGTTTGACCACCACACCAGCTGGCTTACTGTCAAAGAGAGAGTGGAGCAGGTGAACCCAAATGCAGGAGATGACAGGCAAACAGGATCAAAAGCAGGTGAGGGGAGTGAGTTGAGGAGGTGATTGTCTGGGGGGAAACTGAGACCAGTGCAGCATTAAGGAGGCTTCATGCAGGGCAGGTGTGGAGGGAAAAGCAGGCTGGAGAGTAGTACATGGATACAGGAGTAAACACAGAGCAAAAAGAAAACCAAAAACCCAGAAAACACAATGGGCCTCTTTCACATTTGTGAATGGGCCTCGTTTGCACAAACCTTTGCTTAAACAATGCATACGAACTTCTGATGTATAAATCTGGGATTCATAAATATTTTTTTACCTGAACTTGTTTGTACTCTGCGAACAAATTTAGAACTGCCTTAAACCAGCATAAATCATAAAAAACCCACAGTCTTAAACAATGATATAATCAATATTTATTCAAAGGAAACAGTGTATTAAGACAGTAATTTAAAAAAAATGATTTGGCCTAAATATACAACATTTAAACGTGTCAGATTTCTTATACTACATAATTCATCAATCATCATGAATAATGACATTTATTAGAAATGTCCTGTTCCCACTTTTAGATGACAATAGCTTATATATCAGAATTTCTATATTGGAATGTGACAGTGATTAATTTCCCCCTTCAGATCTGGCTGTGATATATGCAGGTGGTTAACAGTAGCCTGTTCTGCTTTCCTCACAGCCTGACAGGTCAGTAGTGTGAAAATTACACAAAAAAAATCCAGGAGATTAGTATAAAATGAAAGGATTTGAAAAATATAGCATTACTAAATTTGACATGTCAGTGTTTCTTTAACTTAATCTGCACTGACATGGACATGCCCTGAAAGTTTCCCATGGCCACACGGGTCTACAATAACATTATAATTGCTTTAAACCTATAAACTCATGTTCACATCTATTACAGGCACTTTGAGTGTCTTAGCTCTGTTTTTAGCAAATTCTTCAATACTGTGTGCACTCTGGTGCCCCCCTGTGGTTGAATAGGGAAGCTACAATTGTGGCTGCAGTAATTCAGATAGGATTAATTTTTCAGTACATAACCAAAACCATTCGCTTAAACCTAACAACCTGCAGGAGAAGGATGTAACCGTGTATCCCATGTGTTGTTAGTTTTAGTTTATTGTGAGCTTTTAATATTTTGTTTTCACTGTGCTTTATTTCTGGGCACTCCTATGGTTCACTTACTCCAATTTCAAATTCACAATGTATGTCCATTCTACCTGTTTTTTTAATGCAGTCTGTAGTTTGTCCATAACTGTCCATAAGTAGCAATGTCCTGCAATGATGTGCTTATAAATTAGGGGAATGTCTCCAGCTAGGAACCACCTCTATCATCTTAATCATCTTTTAGAGCCTGCATATTTTTTAAGTAGTAGCTTTTGTGGCCCCTTCAAATTGAACATTTTGCATTAGGAAAAGATAAGTTTCCTCCTTCTAGCTGTAATTTTGGTTTAGTTACAAACTTTGCAGCCATCAAAATGAACCATGTATAGATTATGAAAATAATCTGTGTTTAAACAGGCTGGTAATGGAGGATGGTAACATATTAAACTGCACACAATTTCAACTTAACTGCATTGTTGGACTGACAACAATAAACGTCTTGTTTTATTTATTTCGCCACAGGCTTCTTCTACCTCTTGAGGACTAAGGGCCTACAGCAAACATACCATATAAATAGACAGCTAAGTAAAATGTATTATAGTCCAGTTAGGAAGGTTTTCTCTCTGTCTCTCTCTTTCTCTCTGGATATATATATTTATATATGTATATGTATGCCTGTCAATCAAACGCTGTGGACTGAGTGATTAAGTTCATTCATGAAACATGATGTCCTTCATAGCAACCTCGCTCTTTCTCATAGGTCAGGAGGGCTCTCAGTTTCTTACTTCAAGTCTCAGCAGCTCTGTGAATTGGTATTAAGATTTTGGTGACACTGAGGAGGTGGTAAAATAAGATACAGATAATATTCACTTTTTTGTTGGTAGAGTGACTATCAATGAAGAGAACAAAACAAAATCAAATCAATATAAATGTAATGGTTTCACAAGAAACCCCCCTCCCCCCTCAAAATATTTGTTACAGCAGGAAAGCAGAATTCCTCTAGAGTAAGTATTCACAAGCAGAGATGTTGGGAAATTTTTCCACCAACAACTCTACAAAATACAATTGGTTAAGACAACTGTCAAAATCAAATACTTACCATTGACTGGAGCTACACAGGCATTTGTTATAGCTACTGGAGGTCCTGGCAGGGGCAAGTCACTGATTCACCCGGATACCATCAAAAGAAAAATGTGATTGGTCTATTTCCCATTCTGTTATATTAAGCCACTGTTTGCCAAGACATATTAGAATAAGTTTATAACAATGATCTAGAAATGAGTGGTATTATTAGTATTCAGTGAATAAAAATAATTGAAACATATTTATGTGGAGAACAAAAATTCTTTCAATATTTTTTCTCAGGCCTTAACTGAATATCATGAAGGCCCAGAGTGCTTTCATTTATAAATAAGGAGCTTTTTTTAATGGTGACTCATGCAAAGCTACTCTAGTGGAGTCCCAGGATAAAAATATAGGGCTGGAAATGAGCATGATAGGCCCCCTTAAGCTTTCCTCAAAATAGAAAAATGGCTACAAATTACTGAGAGACCATCTTTTCAAGGCTACTTTGAAGATGCGCTCTTATGTGCTCCATTTTATGCTTGAAGGGAGATAATTCTATTGTACAGCAGCAAAATAAAGAAATGTGTGTGTGATTACCTACCATAGTCTTAAAAAAACAATTTAAATTTGTTGAACTATATTTCCAGTAAAATAGCTGTGAGTGTCTATTATCACTGATAAGTGATTTCATAAATACACAGGCACATTTTAATGGCTAATTGACTATACAGTCATACAGGAATGGACCATCAGTGTGTTTAGGCACACTCACACACATATACACACATGAAAGCAATACTGACCAGGGGTCCTACCAAGTGCACTAAGTGTAAATATTAAATTTGATGACCGAATTAGATGACCACATAGTTTGTTTGCATCATGCACTCCAGAATAACCCATTAGAGCATAATATGCTGCTTTCCAAAGCCGTTACAAATCACTATTAAAAAATAGTTATGGTTTATGGTGTGACAATGTTATAGCTGAAGTTTGGTTAGATTTAGGCAAAAACAACACTTAGTTAGGATTAGATAAGGGTCATGGTTTGGGTTAAAATGATCACTTGAAATTTATGTCCAAGCTTGCAGTTAAAAACATGACACTCACAGTTGGAAACTGGCACAGTGGTCACCATCCACCCAACAACCCTCTTCCCAAAAGGGAAGTCACCTTACATTGAGGTATGTGAACTGTATCACTTTCCCCGGTCATAGTTACTACAGTTGCTAGATGTTTTAATTCAAATAATTAAAATAAATGTACAACCTATAGAGTCACTTGATAGGTCAGGCTCAGATTTGCACATGACAGATGTGACAGCTGCTAAAATATTAAACACAGTGAAATAGTGGATGTTATTTAGTTAGTTTAGTGGTCTTATGTGATCCACTTTAGCCCTTGAGTTAAAATACAGTCATAAAGCCAAGACCAAAAATCTTTAAAGATACTGCTTTTTCAGGGCCTCTATACTGAAGGCAATTGCTGCTCCTTCTCCAGTAGATGGTAGCATTGTCCAACTATTTGGATGATAAACACTGACTTACTTCTTTTGCATGAGCTGTTCTGAACAGTGTGCTTTTGGTGTGTGTGTGTGTGTGTGTGTGTGTGTGTGTGTGTGTGTGTGTGTGTGTGTGTGTGTGTGTGAGAGAGAGAGAGAGAGAGAGAGAGAGAGAGAGAGAGAGACTGTGTGTCCATAGCATGTGGAAGTATGTCTCACCCCTACAGCATTTTGATTATTTTTCAATTTAATTCTCAGCAGAGGCAAGACAGTGAGAAGGTGTTACAGGGGGAAGACAAGGCATGTTGGAGAGATACAGGAAGGAGAGCAAGGAGGAGTGAATGGATTGCAAAAACAGAAGGAGGGAAAGGAGAAACAAGATGCTCAGAGGGCCGATAAAAGGCACAAAAGAGGGAAATCGGGTATAAAAAAGAAAATAAAAAGGCAGGGAGGCATCATTTTGTAGGCGTAGTAGAGACTAGAGGAAGACAGACAGAGCCGAGAACAGTATGAAGACTATTAGAAAACAGAATCATATGGTAAAGGAAAAGTGTAAGCAAACAGGGTATGACAAGTTTGTAAGAGGATGGAAAGGATTAGTGAGGAGCAGATATTTGGTTTACCTTTGGCATACCTTGGAGAACAAGAGAGAAACACTAATACAGCAAAGAGGGAGAGGTGGAATAAGAATAAACCCAATGGAGAATGAGCACTGCACAAATACATACACACCAAGGTAAGAGTGTGTGTATATGTGTGCGGGGAGAGAGGGTAGTGTTCAGTGAACTATTTCCCACATTCCCAGCTGAGAAAAAAAAGAATTGAATACAGCTAAAGAAAATACAGAGAAAAGGGGGTTAGTATGGATGGGAAGGAAGAGAGTCAAAGCACAGGGTACATGCTGTAGCTATAACCAAGTTGGCCCTTGCAGAGAGAGAATGAGAAAAGGATGGTAAAGCCACCATGGAGAGTGGAAGAGGATGAAAATTCAAATGTGCAGAATGAGCAGAGAAGAAGAGTAAAAAAGGAGAGAACTAGTAAACCAGGAGAATGGTGGAAAAGTATGAAAGGGAAAAGGAAGAGTAATATAAAATCGAAGAAATGTTGCTATAGTAAATTGTAAAGCAACGTGGAAGTAAAAAAGGAGGGAGGGTGCAGGGTGTAAGAGAGGGAATGAAAACTAAGAAAGAAAAAAGAGCAGGGGGAGAGAGCATAGGAAGGAAGGAAAGGAAGGAGAAAAGTGGGGTGGTGGGGGTTGTAGAAAGTATGAGAGAGGGATACGAGTAACAGGAAGGAATTAGTCAAAATAAAAAAAGAGTATAAGACCTGGGAATGAAGTATGAGACTATATGAATTTTGGGCCTACTCATCCTCCTCCTCCTCATCTGAAGGAGAAATCTGGTCTGGGACCTTGGCTGGACGACTAAGATCTGGTAATCTAAGGGGTTTACAGATCCAGTCTTAAATCTTGCAAACTCATCAGGCCCACCATGATAATTTCAAACATATTTGATATTTAGGGATTAAAATAAGGGTTATTATTTAATCACTTTTCATTCGGGACCACTGAACTTGAGCTGATGAATAGAAAATGTTGAGACTGAAGGATAAAAATAATGGTGCAAGAAATATAAGAATATTTCTCAGTTGTGTATTTGTCTTAAATTCACGCTCTGGTAGGATTAGATAAAGTGTCAAATAGCTTTTACATTGATTTTTGTGGAGGTATCCAAATGAAATTTTATTGGGAAAAATCAACATGACTGCAACAAAGGAATTTATGTTTTGATCCCAGTCCCTTGTGCATAGAATAAGAGAGGTGAAGTAGATGAATGGAGAGGCTTGTGGGGGTGGCAGAGTTGAATTAGGGAAGCATTTTAGTTAAGTTACACAGTGGTAGAGCCATGGGGGTGATTATAAAAGAGTGAGTCCCCATATCAGTGAGTTACCATAGCTGAGAGTGGCTGCATGAAGCATGAAGATGATGTGTTTAGTTTTCTTTTAGTGTTCTTGGCCCAGCTTGTATCTGCAAGGATGTAAGGAAGGCAGCCAGGAGAGAGAGAGAGAGAGAGAGAGAGAGAGAGAGAGAGAGAGAGAGAGAGAGAGAGAGAGAGAGAGAGAGAGAGAGAGAGAGAGAGAGAGAGAGAGAGAGAGAGAGAGAGAGAGAGAGAGAGAGAGAGAGAGAGAGAGAGAGAGAGAGAATGATAGCATGATAGGAACAGGCATGGGGATGTGACAAGGCAATATGATTTATACTGAATTGGGTTTTCTAAATAGATTTTTTTCCCTTCATAGAGACAAGATATTTCTGTATAGAGGTTTCAGATGTAACTATAGATAGACGGAATAGTGAAAATGTGATCGACTTCCCAAAGTTAACACAATAGTATCACAACCACTAACACTGGGATGGAGGGTTGAGGCAAAAAAAAAAAAAAAAGGACAGATGTTTGTGAGAACTGATGATGGGGGTAGGACAATACTACATAAAACAACTGGAAGTGACTCATGTCCGGCATGCATTGTGAATAGAAAGATGAGTGGGAGAAGGGAGAGAGATGTGGAGGAGAGAGGCAAAAAAACAGGAGGGAGAGGAGATGTTTAGGTAATATGTTTAGGTGAGTTAGTGCCAGTAGACACAGTAGAAGGGATCCTTTTCAAGTGGGTCATAGAGGCTACAGAAACAGACATTTATCATAAATGGCAGCATGGCTCTGTGAATATATATATATATATATTTGTGTGTGTGTGAGTGTAAATCTCTCCATTGTTTCCCCCTCTTTTTTATTAGAGTTTGAAAAGTGTGCGTGTGTGTGTGTGTGTGTGTGTGTGTGTGTGTGCATATTATAGTAAGTCAAGTGGCTCTGACAGGCCACAGATGCTGCGGCAGATGAGGAGAGACTGTTCTGTCTCTCGTGCTTCTCCATTTTCCCCCCTTTTTTTCTTTTCATCAGTCTAACCATCTTCTGCTCTCCCCTCTATCATATCTAATTTGATCACTTTACTTCATCCCTCTCCTTTGTCCGTTTTCAATTTTCTGTCCTTGTTTCCTTCTCACCCACACTTTCTTAAGCTCTTTGATTGTCATGTTATTTAGCGACCTTGTGAAATTAACAAATTAACCTCAGATAGAAAATGCACTGTCATGGATACAATTGTGTAATTTCAAGCTCTTACTCACATATATTAGAGGACAGGTTGCAGTGGTAGATCTATAAATACCACTATCAACATCTTGGATTTTAATTCAAAGTTATGACTTTCCTTCATAACATTTAATTTTTTTTTTTTTACATCAGAAGATCACATTTCCATTGTTCCATCACACAGAGACCTTAGCTTCTTTTTGGCATTTTAGCATTATTATTACATCAATTGTGGGGGCATGACACCATGGTGTGCAATAAGGATGGGCATTAACAGAAACCTAGAGTCACTTATATTGTTATTGATACAGATAGATTTGACTATTAAACCATGTATCTTTATGTAGGGAGGAGCAATGTGTCATGATATATGAGGAACATCATTTTTAGGACTCTTACCAAAACCTTATTGTAGTGTTTTTAACCCACTTCAAATGTTATCACTCAGTTGTGTTTTTGCTATTCTCTTCTAAGCACTCATTTACATGCATGTTAAAACACCAGACAGATTTTAATGATAATTTGTGATTTCTTGTGGTAAAAATGTGATTGTTTTTTTTTGTTTTGTTTTTTGTTTTTTAGTTGACACTAGGATACATACTCAAAATAAGATTTAGTATTAGTAATATTGATAGTTCAGGTACGATATCTCTATTGCTTTGCCCACCACTATTGTGCAAATAAAGTATTTCTTAAATCAATTTTATAGTGGGAGGAATGTATCATCTTGTGGTAAACATCTTTCTCTAAATCATTTAAGGGTATTGTGTATTATAATACCCATTATCATTATAATGATAATTTGATGTCTTTTAGTAGACAGCCACCATCCAGCATCCCCTTTTGCAGTTAATATGATGAAATCCAGTTTGTTTTCTGTTTTATTGTCGTTGACCAAGCTTTTCAAAGAGTTCTTCATATGTATGTCTGACATTTTGAGATATCTTGATGACAAAAAATTACACAAAACTTTAGGCACTGGGAGTTGGATTTTCTTTTTCTTGATAAATTATGTTAAGCAGTATAAGCTCTGTAATCTCTTTAATCATTATAAATCACTCTTATGTTATTCCTGTGTGAACATGGATTTTGCTGTGCAGTAAACATGACATTTTCCTTTCTATCTATCCTTGTTTACACATTTATCTTAAAGTTCATTCAAAGGATAGTAGTATTCCTTTAGGTAGACATTTTTATACAGTAAATAACTGTATAACTTTTATACAGTGAATAACTTTCCAAATGATCCCCCAAGAATTCATGAGACGTGCTGTTTTCCTAGAAACACTTGTCTGTGTGTTGTGTGCTTCTTGACTAAATCAAGTGAAACTTAAATTTGCAGCAGAACAGTCTGAATCAATATCTTTTGTCACATCAAAGGAAAATAAGACGTGCAGTTAAAAAGTTGGATATTCAGTTCCTGTATTTTCAGTGTTACCTTTGTTTGTTTTCTACATGAATGGAAATTACAGTATGCACTACATGGACTGCACTTGTGTACACTTGTAAACCAGACAAGAGGTGTACAAGTGCAAGAGGTCTTAAAGGCTCTACCTTGGTGCATATTTGTAGCTCAGTGATTTTTGGCAAAATCAGTACATTAAATAAGGGATGAATGTCAATATCGCTGGCTTTTAAATCCCACTCGCCAAAACACACAAAACAATCGGATCGCTTTTAAATCCTTAAATACGTGGATGTCCCAAGGGACTGGAAATTTTACACCACATTCACGTTCACTCTCTTTCCTCCCTTTATCTCCTCTGCTTTCTGACTTCTTCCCCCTCTGTCTCTCTGCCCTTCTTTATTTCTGTCTGCTGTACTATCAGGTAGCATACAGTGAGGTAGCAGTGGCTGTAGTCCCCAGTGCCGTGCTATCACTCTCACTTCCAGCTGTACTTCAAATGAACTGCTCTGAAGCTAACAGTGGTCAGGAGTCACACTGAAGTTTCCACAAATAATAATAAAGACACAGTGTGTGTGTGTGTGTGTGTGTCTGTGTGTGCGCGAACCTGTGTTTATTTTTCCAAACACTCTGGCACAGATTGATACAGAAAATGGAAATAAAGGCATATAGGCTTTACAACTAATGAAAAAGAACATGAGGACACACCACAGTCAGGTGGAGAAAACACGGATGATGATTGACTGATAGAACAAATGGATGGGACATGGTACTGTAACAATCACTCTCAAAACAGATGGTTTCTGAAACAGCATGCAATATGTAGCTCCCAGACACAAAAGCTTTGTAGAAGCTGAAAAATGAAATATGACATAAGGTAGGGTACATTGCCATAGGCAGGAGTTTTATGTAAAAAAATACAAAACCAAAAACAATCTATTCTGAAAGGTGGGATTTAACAGACAAGAGCATCTCTTCCCCACTAACGCAGACCCAGTGGATTTGCCCTATTTACCCAAATTAAATGTCCCTGCTGGGCATTGACTCTGCTGGGAAATGTTCTGAGCCAGCAGGAAGTGACAAATCGAAACTTAACAGTCCTGACTCGTAGAAAACCATAGCACCAATACAGCAATGTAAAAATACTTCATTACAAGTAAATATTATTATTAGTAAAAATGAAAGTAAAAGAAAGTATGTAAGTATTAAGAGGTTGATGTAGTTAAAGTTTGCTGTAAAAGTAGTTGTTTGGTCCCTCTGATTATTAATAGTGAAGCATCAGTGTTAGAGCAGCATGTTACTGTTGTAGCTGCTGGAGGTGGAGCTAGTTTACACTACTTTATATGCAGTTAGTTTAGTTCAGTGGTTCCAAGGGCTCAGGCCCTCCAGAAGGTCACCAGATAAATCTGAAGAGTTGTGAGATGATTGAGGGGAGAGGAAAGGAAAATTGTTATTATTGGTGAAATATTTGATCATTTGAATCTTTATTAAAATGAAACCATATGAGAAGTTTAGGGGGAAAAAAACACTATTTGGTGGCACTGTTTTAAAAATGTATTTTAAAAACTTGTTTTATCCATTGTGTCAAATCTTCATCTGAAAAATATAAAAAAATGTCAAATAAATGTAGTGGAGTGGAAGTATGAAGTAGCATCAAATAGAAATACTCAAAATGCAAGTATCTTAAATGTGTACTTAAAGGTGCTGTGTGTAGAATATAGGTGATTTCTAGAACAAAGGACTTGGTAAAAATGGAATATAACATTCAAAAGTATGTTTCAATTCCTGTTTAATCAAATGAAGATATGGGCCGTTGTGTTTGTATTATTTGAGAAATAGCATTTTAATCTACACAGAGGTTGGTGACTCTTCAGAGGGTCGCCATGTTGCACCGCCGTTGCGGCCTACCGTAGCTCTGAACGGACAAACTTCTGCTGGCTCGGGTAAAAACTGTTCGCGTTTGTAAATTAGTAGGCACGCAGCCGGTTAGAAGATGACAATGCAGAGGAAGGTGTTGCTGTTGCACACCAAACGTTTTATATACTGTGAGACGTTTTTGAAACACAAATCTAATAGCTGGAGGATTATTATTTTCATCAAGAAAAAGCACAGGAGCTTGGATCACTGTCAGCACAGAAAAGAGGATAAACAGCGGTGCTGCTGAGAAGTGTTTGCTGACTGACGGTGAGGTTGTCTGTCTTCTGCTGGACTGGTAAGAGTAACATTAAAGATTACTACTGTAATAATCCCCCCCCCCCCTCTCTCTGCTGCTGCTTCAAAACCTGATAGTGTACAATGTTTATTCTTGTTAACCTTACATTATGGATAACGTTAGTTTTGGTGTAGCCTCAGTTTGAGTCTCTCAGGGCTGATGACGTTAGCAAGTCTGATAGAAGACAACAGAGAGGCGAAGTACTAATAAACCAAAGATCAGTTTATTTTCTGTGGCAGTTAGACAACACGTGGACGGACCAATAAGATATTTACTACAGGCAATTTGCTAAGGACAGTAGGTTAGAGTAATGACTTAGTGTGAAAAATAAGCTTAGGGTAAGTCTGCTCATCACAGTTAATAACTTACGTGAATATCTGTCAGGGAAAATGTGTTGTGTACTTCTGTTTGAGTAGCTTTCCTCCCCAATTTGTATGCTCATATTTTTGTCATTTAGGATCACATACAAATCGGGGAGGAAAGCTCCTCAAACACAAGTACACAACGCATTTTCCCTTTTTCTATGTTGAGCAACATGTCATTTCTATCAGTCAACATTTCAGTTGTTTCTTTTGGTAACGTTATATTTATCTACAGTAGGTGAGCGGAGACTCCCAGCATCTTTGGATGTAACATGATGTATTACAGGAGTGTGTGACTTATTTTCTTGCTGTTGTAGTATTTCTCCAGCTATATACATTTCTGAAATTATTTGTTTTGTCTCAGTCAGACAGTTAATTCTCTTCAACTGACTGAAAGATGTTAGAAACCTTGTTTTGGTGGTGTTGTAAGACAGCCAACACAACTAAGCAGTTTCTGATGAGCACATAACATATAAATAAATATGATTTCTAATAGTAAGTTCATTCATTTGTATATGATGGAAAATTTATATTGCTGTTTTATTTTTCTCAGGCACTGTGGGTTTGGTATTATTCATCATATCTGACATTCACATCTGGACTAAACATGCTAACATGAAGGAAACACCTGAACGGATCCACAAAGACTCCAAGTGCCACAAAACTTGAGTGGACATAATCCTCAGCTCAGCGAGCATTGACAGAAGGATGTTCATAATTATCACATGTATAACTGCATAAAATATAAATTAGTCAACTAACTTCCTGTGTAATGTCATTGTCTTCAACAGAAGCAGTTTTCTAGCAGCTGCTCTCTACACACAGCTCCTGGAGCAGATGAGGAGCTGCCCTCAGTGAATAACGGGTTCCTACACAGGCAGGCCTGAAGTAAACAGGACAGTAGAGAAGCTTCACTTTCTGGTTGTGGGTCACTTCCTGCTCCTCCAGTGCTTCATGTCTACCACAGCCAACATCTACTACAAGGAGATCTTCAAAGAAAGAGACCAGCTCACTGGATACCTTTGGTGTGGTACTGTATATAACGGTCTGACACAACATCTACTCCCTGCCTGGGTCTCATCAAAATGTTTGTCTGAACACTAAAAGCTGCATATTCCATCCATCTATCCACCCTCTTCCGCATATCCGGGGTCGGGTCGCAGGGGCAGCAGCCTAAGCAGGGAAGCCCAGACTTCCCTCTCCCCATCCACTTCGTCCAGCTCTTCCCAGGGGATCCCGAGGCGTTCCCAGGCCAGCCGAGAGACATAGACTCTCCAGCGTGTCCTGGGTCTTCCTCGGGGTCTCCTACCACTGCATATTTATATATATTAATAAAGAATAAACCATATTAATTACTATCTTACGTGAAATATAACTTACCATTATACACTACATAACTAAATACATTTTCACCTCATCACTTCGAGGTGCTTGAAGCCTGAGCGTCTCTCATGCTCGTTTATGAGCTTTTGACTTTAGCAAATAGCTTCTTGTCCCCCAAGGCCACCGTAGCGTCAAAGATTTTGGGAAAAGGAGAAGCAGAGTGTTGCAATCTAGAATTTCACCGCTAGATATCACTACAAATTACACACTGCACCTTTAAGTTCAGTACTTGAATAAATGTACTTTGTTATAGATCACTGTGGCCAACGAAAGCGATACTTAATATGGACAAAACACTGGTTCTCTTTTCCCTCTGGTACTCAGTAAATCATCACTGACCGGGATGGTGTTCAGTGTCTGAGTGCAGCTATGAGTTTACACCTCACAGGATTTCAGGAGTCATCAACTTGCAAATTGCCTGGTACCTCTGTAACACCACAATAATAACACACATTTAGTGCATGTATATACTGTTAAAGTGGGCTTGACTGAACTTATAAGAATTTATTTTTGATAAAAATACACACTGAAGCAAGCTTTTAAAAATGTCATCTTTCATCAACGTTTCATCTTGGCATCAGGAACATTAAAAACAAACCACAGAAGAAGATGTAGGCAAGGCAAAGACCAGGAGAGAGACAGAAAAGAGATTGAAAGGAAAACTGTGACAGACAACTGAGAAATGAGTCTGTGATACTGAAGTGGTGCCTAATACCACAATTTCCATACATTATCTGATTTACTCTGCACCATGGGGGATATGTATATAAACCCTGCACAGGAAGAACAATTAAAACATTTTCAACTCCAATCATTCCAACAAACTTTAAGTCACACCCCTGATTATGTTCAGGACAACTGGAGTGATCATCAGCCGCTGGAGATAAATGGGCTAAGTGTGGAGAAGGTGGCTACTTTTAAGTTCCTGGGCTCATACCTTACTGAGGATCTTACATGGGCACAAAATCACCTACCCATCCTGGAAGGCATTTTCAACTCCTGCTGTCTTCAGAAAGCCAACAACATTCTGCAGGATCCATCCCACCCAGCCCATCATCTGTTTGAACACTTGCCCTCAGGCAGGCAGGCAGGCATCTATCTATCTATCTATCTATCTATCTATCTATCTATCTATCTATCTATCTATCTATCTATCTATCTATCTATCTATCTATCTATCTAACTGTGTTAAGCTTGTGCAATAAAAAAAATTAGAAAACAGATCAAATATTGTACCAACACCTAGTCTTTTTCTGATTTAAGTTCATGAGTTGCTTATACAGAGACTCTGAATCAGTTAATAGCTAATTTTCCACTGGATTTAGAATCAAGTGGGAGTATGAGTCTGTCCAAGGTATTAACAGACACTGAAATGGTCCAAAAGTCATAAACTGACCTATGTATAAGGACTTCAATACTATTAGATATATTAAATGCAAACTATATTTTATTGGTTTTGTCAGTGTTAGGTTTATTATAACTCTGATATCTAACTTTGCGAAATATTAAAACAAATCTGCACATACTTTGCTATCAGATTGGGTCTGCACATATGTGTTTGCATTCACAGTATGCTTCATGTGCTTCATTTGATGCTCTTCAGAGTTATTTTTATTAAACTGGAAGCTGTCCTACTACATTATCACCCTCTCAACAGGCTTGTGACCAGAGGGAAGTAGAGTCTGACCAAGAACAACAGCAGAGCCAAAAATATGTATGCGCTTATCTTTGATTGCTGTTTAAATCTTTTACATTTTACTACTAAATTAGCTTTTGGTTTTGACTAAAGCAACATGCTTGTGTTGATATATAGATATCATTAAACAGAGGTACTGGAAGCATATCTTAATTTACAGAATTAAAGATTCTTCTCACAACCTCTTGGCTGCTAGTCTGCAGTTTATGGTTAAGTTTGGAGGCAATTTGTTTAATAGAGCAACATCCCAGCTAGTTTGTTAGTTTGGATGTAGTCAATGTATAGGTTGTGCACTTGTAGGTTGTATCTGTTTGCTGCTGAGTGCCCCCAGGATGACTTGGTGTAAGTGTAGTAAGTGGTCTGGATGGCCTTTAGGGATTAAAGAAAAAAAAAAGTCACTCCAACATGAAAACTGTCATTATTTACTGACAGACAAGTCAGTTGATAAAACAGTCATTATCTCCCATCAAACTCTTGGGCAGCTTCTTTTGAAAAACTGAAATGGGTGGAAACGCTTTGTTAACTGTTCAACAACAGTCAAATGCACTGCACCACCCTGTAGACTCTTTGGCGACAAGGAGACGACTGGTGAAGATCTTCTTTGTGCTTTGCTTACTAAATGACAAAGAAAAAAACTGTAATTGGTATTAAATTAGTTTATTAAATATACATGACACAAGTTAAACAGTGAGACTATGGCATATTTGGTATGTAAAATATTTACCACTTTGTATCTTTTGAAGCATGCTCTATCTGTAAAAATGCTTTCCAAAACCACTTCAAGGTGGAGTATTATACTAAAACTGGTCTGTTTAGTAGCACAGTAAACAATCATAGAACAGGTCTGGATGGTAAGGGAAAATATTGTATTATTAGTTTGACAGCGTAGTTATTTGGCTGCAAAACACCTTGAATAAGTTGTTGTGCTGGGATGATCCTGGGGTTGTGGGAGTTTTGAGTCTTTCAACATCAGACCCCCTCATATAGTAGCAGGGGCCATAAAACCCTTGGCAGAATGGCAGTCTGGTATATCCAAGCCTGGGCAACCCAGATTTTCACCTTGGTAAGCCAAACCTCAAGGTCTCTGCTGGTTTTGTGGATAGCAGCTGTGTCCTTCAGGCTACAGTTTTCCTAAGATCTTGGCTGGCTTTTTTGTTAATATGGGGATGATGGTTTTTGATATTGTGAAGCTGAACTTGTCTACTACTTTTCCTTTCTTTAGCATAAGGGACCCTGACTTTGATGGTTTAGAGCCCATCATGAGATGAGCTTCTTAAGTTCCTCTAAAATTCATCTGCTGCCAGGGACTGATGATGGTGTGACAGTCAGCCCGCCCATGTAAGCTCTGATTTGTGACTGCAACACACCATTCTTTGCGAACAGGGTGTCTCAAAGGGCCTCTTCAACCAGTTCTTGCGGTATGGAGCTCTGGCTTGGTAAGGTCCATCCACAGGACCACCAGGTTGCCCTTGTCTTCCTTTGATTATAGGAAGCAAGCAGCCAGGTGTTCCAGAGATCCCACCTTTCTGTACTGACGTGTCAATGTAATTGTTCATCTGGGCCGAAAAAGAAGAAGCAGAATAACAACAACAGAGGGCAACAGAGTTGACAAGAAACAAACGTGTTGAAGTGGGCTACCGGTAAACATGGCAGAAGACGAACAACAAATTCATAGTTTACCCAGCCATACATACAAGTCCAATGTTTGGCGTCACTTCAGATTTTTCAAAAAGGACGGAAACCTTGATAAGTCCCAAGCAATTTGTAAGATATGTCGTCTTGCTATAAAGTACACAGGCAGCACGACCAACCTGATAACTCACCTGAAACGACGACACAGTGTGGCTGAAGAAGCCCCCTCGGTATTAGCCAACTCGCCCGGCTCGGATCATGCCTCGGATTCACCTTGTGCTACTAGTAGCCCCAGCGGCGCTAACAACACTGGTCAACAGCCAAGCATCAGTGCTTTTTTTCCAAACTAATTTAAGAGATCTGTCCTCATTTGTTATAAGCCTCTTAATGATGAGAAGTATGGTACTGCTTATGTTCTTGAAGGAACAATAAAGTTGAGTCGAATTAGCACAGATTTGCATTGTTTTTGAATCGTGATTGCATCATGATTGAATCGCGGTAGGAAGATGAATCATATCGTACTGAATCGTTAGATGCTTCACCGTAGCCTACATATCGAGATGCATATCATATCATCCTGGGGATGGAGATTTCCATCCCTAGTGCCAAGTAGTGAGGTAGTTCTAAACTGTTGGCTGTTTCTGAGTTCTCCTCCTTGGGGATCCAAACACCTTCAGCACACCTCAACTGGTTAGCAACTCTTCCTCTCCACTAGATCACTCTCAGAATCCTGCGTTTATACATACGGTATGGTACTCTGCTGGGCCCTGGGGCAGAGGCTGATCTTGCTGCATTAACAACTTCCTGGACGTCTTTACAGCTAGATTCCTTCATGTAATGTCCTTCATGTTCCTTCAGGTCACTCATGACCAAGCAGCTTCTTGGTAAAGCCAAAGGGTGGCAATGAAAGATGTCTTCTTGGCCCTTTCCTTCCCTCATCTTCTGTGCCACTCCGCTCTGCAAAGAGTAATGAGCTTTCTTCCCTGGATGCCTCACAGCTTCATTGACCACCATGTACTACTTCTTGAGACGTCTCAGCTCCTGCTGCAACAGTTGCATTTCGGTGGCCTGTGGTCGTCTGTCAGCGTCGCCCTAGGCTGTGGTTTATATGATTCTGAACTCATAACTTGGATTGGTTTCTTCTTCACAGAAGACACAAGCTGGGGAGCTTGCGCATCTTATTATGCTGTCATCCAATTCTCCAATAGTCACCAAACTCCTCAGGGAAATATCTGGTTCTTCTGGTTCTCTGCTAAATACTCCACTATGTTCACCAGCTAGTTGCTAACTTTGCCTGTCTGTGGTTGCTGCTGGCAGGTAGCATTCAGTGGGTCCGCAACCGTCAAGCTGCATGCTGGGGAACCAAACTGACTCAGAGTGAGAGATGCTTTGCTACAGCGCGGTGCAACACAATGTTAGAAATCTTGTTATAATGGGGAGCGTAAGCTAGCAAAAAAAGACCTCACCTGTAATAGTCTAGTGCTACTGCTTGTGTGAAAGCAACAGGATGCCACTAGTTTTATTAATGAAAAGGAATTTGTGGTTCTTACATATAGAACCTTTAAAGCACATGTATCAATCAAATTCAGTTCTTTTGGTGGTCACTCACCTAGTTTAAGGAACATTATGTAAGCATGCAACCCTTGACTTCAACTTTAATTTCAGTATGTATGATTTCTTCATATAGTTGCTTCTTTAACTGGATAAGCAAAATCAAGCCTCTTTGTTGACTAGATATGTGTCCTGTTACTATTGATCAAGACATGGATTTCCACCAAAGGATGATATTCTGTCACTGACTTCTGGCCTCCTTTAGAGTAAGTGTAATAGTTCTCATTGTGGTTCAACAAAACATGTTCATATTGTTGTTTGGTTTGATCTGGGATGTATTTCCTCTGGATTTTTAGATCTTTTGCAGTGCACCACAGTGGGGTAAACAGAGCACGCTAAGAAGTGCTGTGTCTGGAGCACTGACGGAAAAGAATTCTACTTTGAAGAGGTAAACTGTTTTTCGTCTGGCAGTATTGACTCGTTTTTAATTTAAAATGTGTGCCACAGTCAGCACACTTTCTCGACAGTGACTTCCACAGGGATTTGCAGGTTCATTTAAAGTGTCCGGGGGCTTTATTCTGGATATGCCTTTAGTCAGTAGTGTGTTCCATCCCCATATTCTCCACTGGACTATGCCCGTGCCAAGGGGGAATACTGGGTTTGACTTGTAATCAGCGTTGTTGTTTGGCATGCATCTACCACAACCGACTTAGAGAATTTGATGGGAAGAGGTAGTTCCTTCAGGAACTGGTCCAAAGTAGCTGTCATGGTAAACAGACAAACGTATGGTGGCAATCTATGTGTTTTCTGTGTTTATGTCTAAAGGTTACTGACCATGAGAGAGAAAATAATTCTGATGTGCAAGATTCCATATTTAACTTTTGCTAGGCAACAGCAACAGTGGCCTTGGTTTACAGGATCCTAGTGCATTTAATTCTGTCGATACTTGAGTGGTAAAGGTGCTGTACTATTCTAATGGTAGGGAACAGGTACAGGTTGTGACAGAGGAAAGGAAGCATGTCTTCAGATGAGGTGAAATGACTTTACTTTTGGTTCTATTGTTGTGACTGTTGTTGTATTTCCTCCGACATGTTTGTTGTATTCACCTGCTTCTTGTTCTTTTTATACTTTATGTTGCCTGGTAAACTATGAAGTGACTCACTAACGCCACCTACTGCTTTGGAGTCTTTTCTTTTTGCTCAATCTTTGTTCACGCTGCGTTGCTTTATTCATGTTTATTGCACTAAAATCTATGCTTTTTTTTTGTTTTTTTACAAGAAAAACAGATGAGAGATTGTGGATGTTCTTTATTGTACTGGAAGAATGAACTATCGGCTCCAGTCAGTGGCGTGCACAGACATTTTGGGGGGTAGGTGCTCTGTGAAAAATAAGGGCATTTTGTGCAGCATGTGAATAGAAATAATAGAAATAACTTATGTTTGGCACAAAATAATATAATTAGCTAATATAGCTTCATGCCTGATTTAGTACCGCCAAACCACTTTGTGTAGTTAAATAAAATGTGGACAGCTTTGAAGATATTTCAATAGAGTTAGAGGAGCAGTTCAAATTTAAAATCTGAGCTTTAAAAGGCCCTAACATGACTCTGGTCTTGAGCCTGACCTTTCATCTTCCTCTTCCTCCTTGCTGCTGGTGGATGCTTTTATCCAGGAGAGCGGAGAGCTGCTTCCCTGGGCTGCCTGCTGTAGCTTCCTTTCTTACCCTCTCCTTTCTAGGCATTATGCTGCAATTAGTAAATAAAAAGAGACCAAAAGTATGAATAAGACTGCTTGGTGACTTTACAACAAGGCAGAAGGCAACGTTTTCTGCAGGCAATTGGGAATTGCCTGTTTGTCATTTAGCAAATAAATTACTGCATGTGTTAATTATGTAACCTAATGTAAACCTACGCAATACTAAATATTCAGCTTAAGTATACCGATAGATTCACCAATGGCAAACTCTACCGCCATTAGTTGTGTGGTGGTCATTACGTCATATCTATTATTGATTTGGGCTAACGTCGCTATAGCTTGGCAACTGATGCTTAGGAGACAAACAATACACTCGACTCGATTCATTTATGTGTTACCTGGCTGGTGGGGCAGGGGAGGAGGTGTTCAAAAAGGCACTTGATTGGCCCAGAGGGCAAAGGGCAGGTGCTATAGCACCACCTATTGTCTATCTGTGTGTGCCACTGGCTCCAGTTGTTCTAAGTCAATGGTGCAAAACTAAAGGAGAACCCCACAAATTTCTAGAAACCTCCAACAGTTGTATAATGTCTCCTGTAGCTCTGAAATTAGTTTTGTCATGTCTAAGAAAATATCACAAGTCATGTTATCAGTAGTGTTTGACATGTAGGCTTTCAGTTAAAAATTGCAGTCTCCTAGTGCAAGTACAATCAGGAGCCCTGTTAAAAGGTGATTTTACTTGGAAGGGAGGTCTTAAAAAAGACACAGAAAAGGTGTTTTAGAAAAACTGTGAGCCTTTTTTTTAGTTGAATCATACAGTGTAATCCATGCAAGGGACAAAAAGTCAGGGTTGGCCTCTGCTGCACCAACTTCAACCATTTCCCCCCAGTTTTATGGAAGGGCCACACTACTATAAATCACTGGAGACCCCTTTAAAGGCTTACTTCAAACACCTCTCTTGATACTGATTAGCAGGTCCAGTATTCATTGTTTGCCTAAAAGATAGGAAATCATTTATAAGATGCTGTTTTATTTATTTCATATTAAACGGCTTCTCCCCTGTGTCATAGAATAACTTAAAAGATTTGTAATGGAGTTTTGGTACAGTAGGGTTGAAATTCTTACCAGCTCCCCCCAGTCTGGGGGGGGGGGGGGGGGGGGGTTGTATAGCTGGCATGCTTTTATGTTTACTTCCACTACTGGGATTGTCTGGTGTTTGATTTGAAATCTATTCCAAAAGGGGCGAGTTGTATGTGGTTGTTATCCCTTCTGAAGGACAAAGGAGTGGAACATGTCCCAGAGTGTTTAAGATTAATTATTCACAGGGACAGAAAATTAGTCATTTTTTAATTATATTTGACATTTACATGGCCCTCTAATTAAGTAAACAATATTATAATGGTTTGTCTGTTTTTGTTGTCATATATAGATCCAATCTGTGCCAAAAAGTGCCAAAAATACATATTCTGTTCTTCTATTTTTTATTAAAACCTACATTTCTACTGTGTTGGGACATGATCTGTAGTGTCTGCGGTGTCCTCCCTTGAGAGAATGTTGCTAGGTTTGGAACGTGTCCCAGTGCATGTAAAAATTGGCTGACTGACATCCTGTATAGAGCTGAGGCTTCCAGCAAAACCCCTGACATCACCTCATCTCTTCCAGGTCATGTCTCTCTACTTTCTCCATTGCTTCTTTGTCTGCCTGCCCCTATTTTTTTTTTTTTTTTTTAGTTTTTTCTTACATAGCATATTGGTATGACTGGCTCACAATATTGCTACTATTGCTCTGTCCTCCTTACACACATTATCTCCCTCTCTCACTGTCTCTTTCTCTCTATCTCTCTCTATCACTCACACATACATACAAATTCCCACATGTACGTTTTTTGTCTTTTCATACAGCACCTGCAAAGACTTTTTGGATGTGTCTGGCCTCCTTTGGATTGCCAGTAAATCCTAGTTCCCCACTAGCAGGAATGCTGGCAGGAACACTGGTTCATACCTTGGGAGGTACAACTGACAGCTCCAGTGCTGATCAGCACCCTGAATAAAAGATGAAGTGGTCTGTATGTGTGTATCAGCCAAAGAAACCTGTTTTACCCACAGTCACACATAAAAGACATTGCCAAAGGTAGAGCAGTATTTCATATTAAATTAACCTCTTTAACAAACAAATTGCAAAAGTTTAAGACATATTAAAAAATGGACTTAACTAAAACTAAGCCAAGTTTCAGAATGGCTGCTGTATCAGTGCTCTCCTCATACTTTTACATGTGCACCCACACAAAGACTACATTCATGGATGCATTTCCTTGCCCATTATATTCTGGAGGCTATCTGGCATCTGATCTTTACAGTAATACCTTTAATCAGATGTAATATGATATAATGACAACACCCAGAGGGGAACATCATATACAGTATTCCATGTGCATGTGTAGGAGTGCCTTAGAGGCCCTTTAAAGTGTTGTGATTACAGGTGCAGTCAAAGCAATCACCTCCCACTCTTTTTCAATGTGTTAAAGTAGTGTGTGTGTGTGTGTGTGTGTGTGTGTGTGTGTCTTCTTCCCCGACATTATTGCACTTTCTTGACTGTGAAATGGCAGGTTAATGGGAGCCGCTGTGCCCTCCTCATCTATTCACATGAAGAAAAGACACACAGGCACACACACACACACATACACACACATACACACACAGACACACACACACACACACACACACACACACACACACACACACACACACACAGAGACGTTCATCAGTTGTACATGGCAGATCCATGGCAGGCTATTTTCAGGGTCAGGGTGCACACTCACTTAAATGGAACAATGCTGTATGTATGACTGATAACTATACAACTACAATAAATAGTATTTTCAGTAAGTATTTTATTAAGGGATGGGAATCTCAAGGCACCTCATGATTGGATTCTGATTCTAAGGGCCAAGATGCGATGATAAAACGATATTACATCAAAAGTTTTAGTTTCTATCGATGATTTATTTTTGCACAGTTCTTAGTCCTAGACTAAGCCTTTTTAAAAAAGTTAACTGCATTTGAATTCATTTGAAAGCATCTTACGACCCCCTGTCTGTGTGAGAATAACAAACTGAGGGGGAGGTGGTCTGCTCCACTGTGTTAGTATTAACATCATGTCTCCAGCTGTGGAGAGCAGTCTCTCTGCTGCACCGTTAGCTCTGTCAAAGACATCACTGTCCAACACACTGAGTGGGCACAGGGTTGTTGAGGTGAGACAGACTGACCACCGAGGTATTTTCTCCACCTTATAGTTGGTTTAAGTTGTTTAATGCTGCTGTGTGTTGATCAGCTGGTCTCATTTGTTACTGCTCTGCTAACGTTAGCTTCTGAGTGACAGCAATAGGTCAACAATATATTCTACACTTGTCTCGCAAAGATAATGATTTGGTCATTAAATCAAAACGTGCTTGCAACCACTGCCTTTTGTGACAATGAATTCTAGCATGTGCATGCTGTAGACATCATGTTATTAACTAACATTTAAAAAAATAGATTTTTGACTTTTGTGAATCAATGCAGAATTGTCCTCGTCTGCATTGTGATGCATCTGAGAATCGACCCCCCCCCCCCCCCTCCCCCAATCCTATATTATTATGTGCGTTTTCCTCAGATTTTAGTATCTGAATGCTTTCACTAAAAATGTATCAAATAGTTTTAGATGAGAATTTAAAGTTACAGTACTAAACTGTGTTTTTTCGGGGTTAGTACTGATTCATGCATTACAGCATAGTAAGAAGTGTGTGTCCACTTTTTTATTTTATATTCATCTATTAAAAGTTATATCTTCTGTACAATAATCATACTGATTGTCCTGCATGATAAACTTAGGTGTAGTTGGTTTACTGTAAGGGAATTGAAAATGTATTTTTAAAAGATGAGTGAATAAATGAATAAAACATGATGCTAAAAATATTCATCCATCAAAACAATTTGAGAAAAAGTAATAAACAGGTGGATGTGTGTAATTTTCTCAGTTGCACTCAGAATGAAGGGTCTCTGTTAAACTTTGAAGGTTTAAACAGAAATCATTAAGCAATTAAGCAGACAAATGTGTTTGCAAAGACTTTTTACCCCCCCCCCCCCAACAAATGTTTGTGAAATTCAAAAGGTAAAAATGCAAAAAAGTAAACACACTTGATTATACATATTTGTTTGAATATATATTATTAAGAAGTAAACTGTAAATAGTTTTTATAGCTGCTGCAATGTTTCTTCCCTTGATAATTGCCTCCTGGACTCCTGTATACCGATAGATTCACCAATGGCAAACTCTACCGCCATTAGTTGTGTGGTGGTCATTACGTCATATCTATTATTGATTTGGGCTAACGTCGCTATAGCTTGGCAACTGATGCTTAGGAGACAAACAATACACTCGACTCGATTCATTTATGTGTTACCTGGCTGGTGGGGCAGGGGAGGAGGTGTTCAAAAAGGCACTTGATTGGCCCAGAGGGCAAAGGGCAGGTGCTATAGCACCACCTATTGTCTATCTGTGTGTGCCACTGGCTCCAGTTGTTCTAAGTCAATGGTGCAAAACTAAAGGAGAACCCCACAAATTTCTAGAAACCTCCAACAGTTGTATAATGTCTCCTGTAGCTCTGAAATTAGTTTTGTCATGTCTAAGAAAATATCACAAGTCATGTTATCAGTAGTGTTTGACATGTAGGCTTTCAGTTAAAAATTGCAGTCTCCTAGTGCAAGTACAATCAGGAGCCCTGTTAAAAGGTGATTTTACTTGGAAGGGAGGTCTTAAAAAAGACACAGAAAAGGTGTTTTAGAAAAACTGTGAGCCTTTTTTTTAGTTGAATCATACAGTGTAATCCATGCAAGGGACAAAAAGTCAGGGTTGGCCTCTGCTGCACCAACTTCAACCATTTCCCCCCAGTTTTATGGAAGGGCCACACTACTATAAATCACTGGAGACCCCTTTAAAGGCTTACTTCAAACACCTCTCTTGATACTGATTAGCAGGTCCAGTATTCATTGTTTGCCTAAAAGATAGGAAATCATTTATAAGATGCTGTTTTATTTATTTCATATTAAACGGCTTCTCCCCTGTGTCATAGAATAACTTAAAAGATTTGTAATGGAGTTTTGGTACAGTAGGGTTGAAATTCTTACCAGCTCCCCCCAGTCTGGGGGGGGGGGGGGGGGGGGGTTGTATAGCTGGCATGCTTTTATGTTTACTTCCACTACTGGGATTGTCTGGTGTTTGATTTGAAATCTATTCCAAAAGGGGCGAGTTGTATGTGGTTGTTATCCCTTCTGAAGGACAAAGGAGTGGAACATGTCCCAGAGTGTTTAAGATTAATTATTCACAGGGACAGAAAATTAGTCATTTTTTAATTATATTTGACATTTACATGGCCCTCTAATTAAGTAAACAATATTATAATGGTTTGTCTGTTTTTGTTGTCATATATAGATCCAATCTGTGCCAAAAAGTGCCAAAAATACATATTCTGTTCTTCTATTTTTTATTAAAACCTACATTTCTACTGTGTTGGGACATGATCTGTAGTGTCTGCGGTGTCCTCCCTTGAGAGAATGTTGCTAGGTTTGGAACGTGTCCCAGTGCATGTAAAAATTGGCTGACTGACATCCTGTATAGAGCTGAGGCTTCCAGCAAAACCCCTGACATCACCTCATCTCTTCCAGGTCATGTCTCTCTACTTTCTCCATTGCTTCTTTGTCTGCCTGCCCCTATTTTTTTTTTTTTTTTTTAGTTTTTTCTTACATAGCATATTGGTATGACTGGCTCACAATATTGCTACTATTGCTCTGTCCTCCTTACACACATTATCTCCCTCTCTCACTGTCTCTTTCTCTCTATCTCTCTCTATCACTCACACATACATACAAATTCCCACATGTACGTTTTTTGTCTTTTCATACAGCACCTGCAAAGACTTTTTGGATGTGTCTGGCCTCCTTTGGATTGCCAGTAAATCCTAGTTCCCCACTAGCAGGAATGCTGGCAGGAACACTGGTTCATACCTTGGGAGGTACAACTGACAGCTCCAGTGCTGATCAGCACCCTGAATAAAAGATGAAGTGGTCTGTATGTGTGTATCAGCCAAAGAAACCTGTTTTACCCACAGTCACACATAAAAGACATTGCCAAAGGTAGAGCAGTATTTCATATTAAATTAACCTCTTTAACAAACAAATTGCAAAAGTTTAAGACATATTAAAAAATGGACTTAACTAAAACTAAGCCAAGTTTCAGAATGGCTGCTGTATCAGTGCTCTCCTCATACTTTTACATGTGCACCCACACAAAGACTACATTCATGGATGCATTTCCTTGCCCATTATATTCTGGAGGCTATCTGGCATCTGATCTTTACAGTAATACCTTTAATCAGATGTAATATGATATAATGACAACACCCAGAGGGGAACATCATATACAGTATTCCATGTGCATGTGTAGGAGTGCCTTAGAGGCCCTTTAAAGTGTTGTGATTACAGGTGCAGTCAAAGCAATCACCTCCCACTCTTTTTCAATGTGTTAAAGTAGTGTGTGTGTGTGTGTGTGTGTGTGTGTGTGTGTCTTCTTCCCCGACATTATTGCACTTTCTTGACTGTGAAATGGCAGGTTAATGGGAGCCGCTGTGCCCTCCTCATCTATTCACATGAAGAAAAGACACACAGGCACACACACACACACATACACACACATACACACACAGACACACACACACACACACACACACACACACACACACACACACACACACACAGAGACGTTCATCAGTTGTACATGGCAGATCCATGGCAGGCTATTTTCAGGGTCAGGGTGCACACTCACTTAAATGGAACAATGCTGTATGTATGACTGATAACTATACAACTACAATAAATAGTATTTTCAGTAAGTATTTTATTAAGGGATGGGAATCTCAAGGCACCTCATGATTGGATTCTGATTCTAAGGGCCAAGATGCGATGATAAAACGATATTACATCAAAAGTTTTAGTTTCTATCGATGATTTATTTTTGCACAGTTCTTAGTCCTAGACTAAGCCTTTTTAAAAAAGTTAACTGCATTTGAATTCATTTGAAAGCATCTTACGACCCCCTGTCTGTGTGAGAATAACAAACTGAGGGGGAGGTGGTCTGCTCCACTGTGTTAGTATTAACATCATGTCTCCAGCTGTGGAGAGCAGTCTCTCTGCTGCACCGTTAGCTCTGTCAAAGACATCACTGTCCAACACACTGAGTGGGCACAGGGTTGTTGAGGTGAGACAGACTGACCACCGAGGTATTTTCTCCACCTTATAGTTGGTTTAAGTTGTTTAATGCTGCTGTGTGTTGATCAGCTGGTCTCATTTGTTACTGCTCTGCTAACGTTAGCTTCTGAGTGACAGCAATAGGTCAACAATATATTCTACACTTGTCTCGCAAAGATAATGATTTGGTCATTAAATCAAAACGTGCTTGCAACCACTGCCTTTTGTGACAATGAATTCTAGCATGTGCATGCTGTAGACATCATGTTATTAACTAACATTTAAAAAAATAGATTTTTGACTTTTGTGAATCAATGCAGAATTGTCCTCGTCTGCATTGTGATGCATCTGAGAATCGACCCCCCCCCCCCCCCTCCCCCAATCCTATATTATTATGTGCGTTTTCCTCAGATTTTAGTATCTGAATGCTTTCACTAAAAATGTATCAAATAGTTTTAGATGAGAATTTAAAGTTACAGTACTAAACTGTGTTTTTTCGGGGTTAGTACTGATTCATGCATTACAGCATAGTAAGAAGTGTGTGTCCACTTTTTTATTTTATATTCATCTATTAAAAGTTATATCTTCTGTACAATAATCATACTGATTGTCCTGCATGATAAACTTAGGTGTAGTTGGTTTACTGTAAGGGAATTGAAAATGTATTTTTAAAAGATGAGTGAATAAATGAATAAAACATGATGCTAAAAATATTCATCCATCAAAACAATTTGAGAAAAAGTAATAAACAGGTGGATGTGTGTAATTTTCTCAGTTGCACTCAGAATGAAGGGTCTCTGTTAAACTTTGAAGGTTTAAACAGAAATCATTAAGCAATTAAGCAGACAAATGTGTTTGCAAAGACTTTTTACCCCCCCCCCCCCAACAAATGTTTGTGAAATTCAAAAGGTAAAAATGCAAAAAAGTAAACACACTTGATTATACATATTTGTTTGAATATATATTATTAAGAAGTAAACTGTAAATAGTTTTTATAGCTGCTGCAATGTTTCTTCCCTTGATAATTGCCTCCTGCTTTCAGGTATACCTGTACATACTATATGACTATCACTTATTTCCCTTTCCCACCTCTCTGCCTGTCCTATGTGTCCTTCTCTCTTGCTCTCCATGCAACACTCCATCTTTACTGGAACATTAAATTCAAATCTAACAATGCTGTATGCATAACTTATTTATTGTAGTAATGACTGATTAATACAATAAATATGCCTGGTATTTTAGACTTTTTGATAGTGGCTATCTTTATTGGTAAGGCATTTGTTATTCTTGTTTTTTTCAACATAAGTTATGTGCAATCATTTGTATAAATTTTCATGTCAAAACAGTCAGGGTTTTTCACTTATTGACGGAATGCTTTCACTTAATATATATAAATAGTTTTTTTATATGAGAATTTAAAGATGTGGCATCAACCTGTATGAGATTTGTTTGTTTTTCTGGCTCAATATTGACTTATGCATTGCAGCATTAATTAGCAAGCAGTGCCTGTTCGCATTCCATCTGTGTTCATTATATTTATCTTTTAAAAGTGAAGAAATATATTCTGATTTAATATGTGTGACTACTGTTACCAAATGTGAAATGAGCACTTCTGAGTTAATTCTTCTATAGAATAAATAAATACATTTTCATGCGCTTGATAAAATTAGGTGTAGTTTGTTCACTCTAAGGGAATGAAAAGTCATGTATTCTATATGACTGAATTAAAAAAATAAAAATAAAACATGATGTTAAAAAATATTCTTCCACTTAATTAAGAGATGGTATGGACAATTTAATATAATGGGTGAGAGGAATGAATACATTTTGATTGTGTGTAATTGTCTTAGTTACACTTTATTTAATGGTCTCCATTGAACGTCGAAAGTTTCAACAGAAATCATTAAGCCATTAAGCAGAAAAATGCATGTTAACAAAGACTTTTAACCCCTTAAAACAAATATTTGTGAAATTTAAATAGATAATGCAAATTGAACATTGAACAATGAGCGAGGATAAATTGTTTCTATAGGTGCTGCAATGTTTTCTTCCCTTTATAATTGCCTCCAGCTTCCAGGTATACCTGTGCATACTATATGAGCCTCACTTATTTCCCTTTCCCACCTCTCCTCCTTTTTATGTCTTCTCTCTTGCTCACCATGCATCATTCCATACCTTTATTTTTCTTCTTGCCCATTTATAATCTCCCTCTCTGTTTTTGAGCTATTGATTTTTGTTCACTCCCTTGTTATCAGTTTGTGGGTGATTAGTTAGACAGTGGTCCTGCTGGCTGTTGTTCTGACTATTCTTGGATCACAGAGGGTGATGTGATCAGTGGAAAGAGGCTGTCATAGTGTTGTGCGTGTGTCTTGTGTACTGTACTGTATATGCATCAGTGTGTGGGCAGACAGCAGCAGTGTGAAGCATGGTGATGGTAATGAAGACCGGGGAATGGGTGGAGAGGAGGTCAAGTGGACCACAGCGAAACACAAACGCTCACGGATACACACACACACACACACACACACACACACACACACACGCACACACACACAGATCACATACCTTTATTCCCTGCTGACTTAGAGGACATGTAAATTCAGTCGGGAATGAGTAATATTGCATATACATGTGTATGGTTGGTCCACACACCCACATTTTCTCGTGCACATTTCCCTCCTAATTTCTGACAAAGCAACACCAGTGTAGACCACCTCAGGCTCATAATAAGCAGTGTGTAAAAATAGAAGCATTGGGTATGCACAAAGCCCAGATGCTTGGCTTCCAGAAAATGCTAATTCTGTTATAGGGCCACATGGTAATGCATGTGAGTTAAATCATTTTCTTGAAAAGCAGATATGACTCCAATGGAGTAAAGACATGCAGAATATAAAATTCAAGCACTAAACAAATAACCACATTTGTTAGATTATTGGTATACATGAATTAAAATACTGTAGTCATTTCAGATTTAAATGAATCAAATAAAACATATAAAATATTACACATATATTAAGTAAGTGATCTCACAAGTATTAACTTTACATATTTTTATGTAGCGTACTCTTGTACAGCCAGAAAAATCATATAAATACAGCATTTATGGTGGTAATTGGTTTGGTTTAGTGTGGTTGAAGGGAACATGTACAGTATTAGTGGGTAGTCAATAGAGCACATCTACTGTAGGTCAATAACTCCACTTTACCTATGGACATTTAAAGCCTGCGGAAGATAGAACTTCTAATGTTTTTCTCCCTCCTCAGACTGTAATCATCTCTAATGTTGCTTTTATCAGCTTTGCACTGACTGCGGTTACAATGCAACTTTTGTGATTGTTCACAGTTAGCCATTAAATGTGAAGCTTGTGTTCAGACCTAATTATATGTAAATTGCATGTAATGTTCCCACGCAACATTCCCAAAGGAGGTATGATTTTAATGATGTAGAAGATTAGCTGTCAAGATTGTGGAATGCACTGTTGTCTGCAATGGTCTGAGATTATATTACAGTGTGAGTTTACACAGAGAGTGTACAGATTTCACATTAATTTACTGTTGGAGGCTAAAAATTGCTTTGAAAGTATCATTCAAGTGTCATTTAATTTCTTTTCATTCTTATTTATCTTACCATACAGTATTTGCCATAGTCTACACTTCTTTCCTTAGATTTTTGTCACAGTGTTTATATCAAATGTTCTTCTCAGACACTTTTGGTATCAGATCCATCTATGTGAATGCCATCAGAATGATCAGATTAGTACTTAGTTGGTCAATTGGTGTTTATGGGATTACATGGATTTACATCAATAATGATTTTACAGGTTGCACAAATGACATTATTGTTCTTAGTCTTGTATGCATGCAGTTCACATTACTGTTAAATCTGCTCCTGTGTGGTAGTTTAGTACTTCAAGGCTGTTTACCGGAGCTGAACACATGAATATGAACATAGCCTTGGAGTTCCAGTGGAATAGTAGTAACAACTGGAGTATTGCAGCGCCACATTTGCCTTTATTTAACAGACTAAAGAACAGTTTCTTTCCTTTGGGTGATCGGAACTCTCAACTCCTGAAATATATAAACACATAAGAAATGCTGCCAATCTTTTATTCCCTTTATTATTCCCCCTAAATCATTATTACTGAAGTGCAATAACATAAAGTGCAATTTTAATGGTGATACTTTATTGATTGATTGAATGTGTATTGTTGTTTTGTAGTGTTGTTGTATTTATATATTTATTGAATCGATGCATTGAATGTGTTTTTTATGTTTGTACTGAACAGGAGTAGCTCCCCTAATCTCATTGAATAGTGATGTGCAATGACAACTAAGGCTTTCTATTTCTATTTCTATTTCTTTTTCAGTGGTGAGGAGAGGGGAGAGAGAGGGAGAGAAAGAGGAGGAATGACATGCAATAAATGTCCGTGGCTGAAATTAAACTGGAGGATCACATAGGTTTCACTGCATATGGTAGGCTGTGTATCTTATCCATTAGGACACAAAAAAAACCCTCAACCCGTCCATATTTAAACACGACTGCTTATTAATGAAACTTTATAAATTGTCCCCAAGACATATATTTAACTTAATTAATTATAAAGTATAAAAATGAAAATGTATTCAGATGACAAGTGGTGTGGACTGTAGCAGCAGTGCTTTGCCGCCATACTTGAGTTGATCAGCTGAATTTGCCAGAGTGAATTGATTTGAAGCTTGAACGAGTAATGATTTCATGGTATTGGCACTATTAATTTTCACACTAAATTTGTGTTAAAATGTGATCTTTGGATTTAAAATTCTAATGTAATTGCTCAGTGATGTATCTGTTCTAAATCATGAAGTGTCTTTATCTTATGTAGATCCTTGTAATATCTGGAGACTGAAATTGAGTTGAACTTGGGAACATATGAATAAAAGATGACTTTCCAAAGAATTGAAAACAATATGCCTTGTTAAAGAATCCATGAAATGTAGATTGGAGCTGACTTTTTGACAAGTGGACCTGATAAAAAGAAAATAGGCAGGGGTTTTGCAAGAAGATGAGCAGTGGAGCACATCGCATCAGAACTTCACAGTACATTTACCATACAGCTGAAGAAAATGATTTGGGGCATTTTAGAGTGCAAATTTCTAACAGGTAAACTTTTTGTGAAACTTTTGGTCTGTATCATCCCCTTGGAGAACATTAGGGTGAGGTGCGCTGCTTAACACCTCCAGAAGTCATTTTTCACTTCATAGGGTCTTTACTACTCAGTGCTCATCACATTATAATAACATTAGAGCTAGATGTTTTCTCTGCCCCAGATTTAGCTGTGTGGGAGTCAGGGACTGAAGGGAATTTTGTCCAGGAGAGAAAACTGCAAACTTATAACTTTCTCACACACATAATGATGCACCTGTCCATTAAAACCAAAATGAGAACATTAAGTCATACATAATACTCAAGCACACATATAAAACACAAACTCACATTCTCATTTGTGAGGTATGCTCGTTTACGTGATCCCTTGTTACTTCACCTCCCCTCATTTTACTCCTCATTGAGTAAATTACTCTGCGCGTTTATCACACCTGGCAGGGTGAAAGAGGGACACACAGATTCTTTGTAAATAATGAATACATGTAGCTCAGCATGTATGACTGTTTAGCACAGTCCATCATCCACAGGCTTTTTTTATTTTTTTTATTTTTTGGGACTAAAATGTTTAATTATCTACCCTCCCCCCAGATTGATTGTTCAGTTTAAATAAGAAGCAGTCAGTAAGTCATTTTACATTTAATTTACATTGAGACACATTTATCATGATATCATTTGATTGATTTATAGTTGTTAAGTATCTAATGCAGTGACACAGAGTTAATTACTGCTTAATTAGGAGGGTACTTAAGTACTTTGAAATGTACTCTTTAATTAAGAAACCAAGGTGTAATTACACAATAGTATAGGTTTTGTGACCAGCAAGCATTGTGACTCTAGGTCAGCAAGATGCAGCGTTTGAGTGCGTGAGGCCATATGTGCCTTGTTTTCAGCTTACTGTGAGTTAATGAGAGAAACTGCTGAGTGGCTCCAATGTTGTGGACATCTGCCCTTCCCTCTCCCTGTCTCTTTTTTTGTCACCATCTTTCCCTCCTATCCCCTTTTTAACTCTCAGACTCTCTCTGTGACAACCTTGAAGTGTCTTTTATCTCTGTGGGCGAGCTTGGTGTTGTTGGACAGTTGGTGTCAAACAAAGTACAGTAATTTCACAGGCTATCATTGTGGATGAGAGATCTAAGAAAAAAAAGTGCTGACAGCATAATTGGCTTGATTGTATCCTGCAACCTTCATCCTTCCTGTTAGTTTCTGCTGGATATCTTTGAACATTAACTTTTAAAATTAGGAAGATTACAGGGTTAGAAGTGCGCTATTTAACCGTACCAGTCTCCATCACATGGTATCCAAACATTGCTGTGGTCTACACAGTCTGCTGAACAGATGGGACAATTAACACCTGGTCTCACCCTTAGTAGATAATGCAAGCAACCAACACAGAGTCCAGCTCAAATTGAAAAAAAGAAAAAAAAAAGTCTCTTCAATGATTGCTTTCTTGAGATGTTTGCTCTCTCTGAGTCAAATAGGGAGGATTGTTCTTCACAAGGACACAGTATTGATTTGACATTCTTGGATATTCAGCTGAGGTCTTAGTTCAGGCAAACAGTTCAGATGTTTTTTCTCCTGCAACTTCGGCCAACTCATCCTCTATGAGGATACATGAACTGTAGTGTAAAATTTTGGTGATAATTACTAACAATGAACAATGTTGTATCAGCTTAAAAGGTAGTGATACATGAACCAATTGTTCTGGAATGTATGGACCAACCAAAGTATTTCAGGGACTTTCCCCACACATAAACTAGTATTTATAAAAACAAAAAGCATGATGAGAATCCACCTCCATGTTAGATTTTAGAACATAAATTCTTGAGCGATTGAGTGTGGCAGGGTAGAAATTAAATATAAGACTAAAAAGAAAATCTTGTTTCTTGTAAGTGAATTTTATTGATTGCGTGATCATCAATGACACTGGCACATTAGCAAGGGATCCCATTGAAAGGCACACATTTACAGCTCATCTTAATAATTACATTTGTGTGCTTGACTGTATTTATTTTTTATTTACATTGGAGGCATCATTTATATGTCTGTTCTTTTAACATTGTCCTTTATCATTTGTGAAGTCTGTTTTAAAATGAAGACTGCATATAAAACTACCCACTTTCTTGGCATTTTAAACCTTCATTAAATAGTCATAGTAGAGAGCATTGACAGGAAAAGAGAGATGGGCAACAAAGGTCCTCACTCGGATTCAAACCTGGGATGATGCATTTCATGGTTGGCATCTTAAGCCATAATTGACTTAATTTGTGGCATTTTATGATAATGATGGGAGACATTGCAGCTTCCGATGGTTTAAATGTGATGAATAATGATAATCCTGGTGCTATAGATAGCCCCCAGCTGTCTGTAATGGTTGGGTCTACTGTAAGGATAGCTCCACCAGCACTGAAGGATTCTGCTGATGTGACTCAGACAGAGGCTGCCCTTCTTCTTTGCTGACTGGCAGAGCATACAGAGGTATTAAAATGCAAACAGGTGATTAAGGTTGTGTCTACAGTACATCCAACTATAGTTAACTGTGGGAGTAAAAATCATTCTTGTGTACACACGACATTACCTGGAGCAAAGAGTACATGTGCAATTTTCTCTTTGTGCATACACAGCATTTTACATCTGAACCTGCACAGAGTTTTATGCATCTGGCCCCAGGACAAAGTCATTAATATATAGAAACACATAAGAAGCTTTGCAGGCTGTATCAAAATAGAACATAATAATAATTTAAAAAAAACGTTTTATATTTTTCTATGTTGTGCTTCGATAAGAAAGATCCTGTTAAAGCCAAACTGTAACCGTAAGCTTGCTCTCACTCTCTCTTTAATATTGTGCTGAAGTACAGCTGCTGTCAATCAAACAACATGTGGCAAGAGTCGTCACGGTGATGTAGCAGTGCCGGACCACACACTCACATACATACATGGACAAGTACTCAACCTTATGCTCACTATATGACAAGGGCACTGGCTCAGAAGGGATGTATTCGCTGTCCTGCTACCTGTCACATTATGGAGTGACACATGTGCCCACACACACACACACACACACACACACACACACACACACAGACAGAGGACATAATGTTCATAACAGAATGTTCCCTATCATTTATGTATTCATGGCCAGGATACACATCTGAGTAACAGCGAGGTTGCTCTCTTGGAACAGTGAATGGGACACAGTTGTTCAGAAGCACACAGCGGTAGAAGATTAATTAAAGAGACATCTCTGATTTTGTTATTTTATTGCCAAAGGCCCCAATTTCCTTCAAAAAGTTTGATTCTATTTCTATTCTATATAAATTATTTTTAATTATACTTGCTTCAAGTCATGAACAGAAATTGCTCTCTGCATCATGTGTGAAGACTAGATTACATGTACATGAAAATAAATATTGAAATAATGGGGGAAGTAACGGGTAATGGAGGGAGACCTATTTTATTAATTATAAATCATTCTGAGGCTAATGTCTGGCTGGACAAACTCTCATAGTTCTGCAATAGAGGAACATTTCAGAAATGGTGGTGTCACAAGCAGAAGGAAAGTTTCTGCTGTGGGAATATTGCTTTGCCTTGAGTGCTGAGATTTGGCAGGCTGGGGAAGAGCTGGGTAGGGAGTATTCTGAATACCAATGAAACATGGTGTGCAGATAGGGCAAAAAACTGGGCAACTAACCTGCCAATCTTTATCCTGAACAGGGGTGATGTTCAGCTAAATCTGCCTAATGCAGACTGTAACCATGACCAGGATAGCTAGATTGGGGGCAGCTGTAGCTCAAAAGGTAGAGCGGGGCATCAACTAATTGAAAGATCAGTGGTTTGATCTTTGGCTCCTCTAGTCTGCATAGTGAAGTGTCCTTGGGCAAGACACGCAACCCAATTGCTGTGCCACCCATGTGTGAATATGTGTAAATGATAGAAACTTCTCCTGCTGAGTAGGTTAGTACCTTGCATGGCAGCCTCTTCCATCAATATGATGGAATGATGTGGAATGAATGTGTGTGTGTGTGAATGGGTGAATGTGGCTTGTAATGAAAGGCGCTTTGAGTGCTCAGAAGACTAGAAAGGAGCTATATAAATGCAGTCTATTCACTATTTACCACAGCAAGGATGCAGGAGGCCAAAGTATTCAATTGACCATGTATGTTTCACGTAAGTTGAATATCTTTGGAGAAACAAAGCAGAATACCTATAGGACTAGCAAGGCAACAAGTGGACAGATTTGATTATTCTCCACTATTGATTTGATATGCTGATGTGACAAAACAGGAGAGTTGCTTTCTGACAAGCTACCAACATTAATAACACAGGAATTATCTGACCATGGAAATCAGAGTCACGCTGACAACTGGAAAACATAGCTGACACTTGTGGACAGCCTATTACTGTATACAGTCAATATCAGGAGGTACTGATGGGCAAGTCCTGATTGGCTGAACAAGTGGTACATGCATTATTTAGTGTGCTAATCCGCAGAGAAGAGTGGGCAAGAGCCTATTAGTAGGTGAAGCCTGTGTGAAATAGCACTTGGAATTACAAAGTTCTGGAAATGGAGGAGCATTGATTTTCATAGAGGAGTAGTAGCATGTTGCAAGACTCTCACTTTGGAGCAAGAGCTTATGGAGAAGCCAGTGTGAAGAGATAATTTTCTTCAAAGCTGGAGATAGATGATAAGAAACTACAAAGCCTCTACCAATCTGCTGGCTCATGTTGCCTTTATGGCTCAACATTCATTCACACACACACACATACACACACACACACACACACACACACACACACCAGCTCATACACAGTAATACAGAGACAATAGCACACAGTAACAAACATTAATGCACAGACCTGTGCACAGGCTCACTCTCGCTCTAATTGTCTTTGAGATGACTCTGCCACTCTGCTCAAATCTCTGTGAGGATGAATAATGATTATGGGCCTGCAGAGCATCACTTTTGAAAAGCAACACTCACACATGAGTGCATTTATTCATACGCGTTCACCAGCAATCATCCGCAAATGCCCTTGCACACCCACCTACACCCCCACACACAAACCTATTCTCATAAACCATTCAAGCCTGCTCACACAAACCGTACACACATTTTCAGACATAATGTGGATTCATGCTATTCATATGCGAAGGAATGCTGATTAATGTAAAGTGATATTACAGAGCACCAAATGGGTTTGGCACAAAAGAGAAAGCATCAGTTTCTCGGAATCAATGCAGCAGATTTAAGGAAGTAGCTGCTTTTCTTTCCTGTATAATCTTTCATTATTTACAATTGTCTATTATCATGTTTAAACAGAGTGTTTAAAGGCCAACAACAGCATCATAGTCACTGGTTCACTATGCGCTCAAATTAGGGTCATATGTGTCATAACTGTGAATCACCATATCTGACTGTGTGAAAACATGAATAGATTTAAATGTGTGAATGTGTAAAAATGTTTTGATGAAATGAATTCAAATGTTTGAATGTGTAAAAAATAAACTGAACAAATAGATTAGATTTTCGAATCCATAAGAAACTCTGCAGCTGTGCATGACATTTTGTGAACAAATAAAAAGATTGACACAAATCATTTCTTGCATAAAAAAATGCACAAAGGTTTGTGGGTGAAATCCCAAGTTTATAGCAACAAATCAAATTTCGAAATAAAAAATTAAAACTATCAGTACAAATTGTTTTTTCCCACATTTAAAGCTCCCTGAGTAGCCATTAGAGATGCTCTTAAACACTGGGGGTGTGTGGAAGGCAATGAAAGCACGCCCCAACTGCACAGCCTGAACTTAACAACACTCATTTAAAAATACATTTAGCAACTATTTGTAGGTAAATGTGGACTTATTTCAGTGAAAATTCAACTTGAATGACTAGCTAACAAGCTATGGGTCACCTTTAAATGTTATGTTGAATTACATTTTTCTATAAAGTTCAGTCTTAACACAACATTTTCACCATCACCCTTGGAGAAAAAGTCTCTGTTCTGCCCACACATGCTCTGCCTCTGCTCAGGAGGGGGAGAGCATGGCTTCAGCAGTGGCAGTAGCTCCGACTCTACCTGTCATCACCCTTCAGCTAGTTTTCTTTTAGTTCAAGATTGGACATACGGAAGTTGTCTCACCAAAAGTGGGCATTTTCAGCATTCAGGATTTCACAAATAGGACTTTCAAACAATTAGTTGTTGGAAAAAAAAACTCTCAGGATGCATATTTGTTGCAGCAGAAGTATATCTCTAGATAGAGAGTCAAGGAATAAACAGAGAGTAAAGGGAAGCAGCCAGACTATGATAAAGTATTTTAGAGGGACTAAATGAAAGAAGTGGGGAATCAGTGTTGAGAATTTGATATTAGGGGTGGGGGGTGGGAGGTGGGGGCAGCTGGGGATGAAGTAGCTATTCATAGGATAAGTGCAATGGAGACAGTGCTGAAGTGATGACCAACATCAACTATGAGTCTTGTTAATAGTCACGCTGTGTGCCATCTAATATAAATATGTTTATCGCGTCTGTTCATTCCAGATAAGTGTGTGAGAACAGGGGTGTGATATTACAATATTTATCCTTATGACAGTCACACATATATATGAATCAGAGGTGTGTGTGTGTGTGTGTGTGTGTGTGTGTCCTCTATGCTGTCTCTGCCTCTTTCTTTCATTAGGACACACAGTGACACCTACAGTGCAGCTCATATGGTCTGATGAATGCTTTTACCTGCTGTCTTTGTTTCCTCTCATCACCTTCTCCTCTCCCCTGCTATAGTCAGCCTTGTATCACAATATACAAGTTTCACACACACGCACACACAAAGACACATCAATATGAAATACTGCAGTCTTCTTCTGCCGATGATGCACTGTTATTCAGTTTCCTCCTTTTTTCCCTCCTCTCTTATACTCTCTCACTCTTTCTATTAGTCCATTTCCCTCTATTCCTAAGTTTAATGCATTTTCACACAGTGAGGTTCAAAAGTGCAAGCGATTCATAATACATTTTTATCACCTTGCTTATAAGAATTGCATTAATTTGCCGCTTCAAAAACTGCAACAAAGGAGGAAAAAATGAGTAAAGAGAGGAGAAAAGAATAAAGAATTTAGGAAATACCTGACACAGAGCAAAACAGAACACTCCAACAACTGTCTCATTAAAATGGGCTTTTCATTCATTAAAGCAGTAACTCTTACATTTCCAAAATTACAAATTAAGAAACAAGGCCCATGGCATTTAAGTGTCATTAACTGTGAATCTACTATTTTGTCGAAATTTTCATATAAATTACAAAGCAATCTGCATAAAATATGACTTGAATAAATTATTTTTCATCATAGTTGGATTCATCATGGATAAAGTCAGTGATTTTGCTTTGAGTGTTCTTTGGTCCATGATCAATTCATTTCATATGCATTACATTTTCTCTGTCAAGTATTCATCAAATTGATACCAATTTCAAAAATCTCTCAAGCAGTTAGGGCTCTGAAATGATATTGGCCTTGCAATCATTTTTCAAAAGTTCTAAATCTACCCAGGAATGAAGGTTTCTCTGAGACTCGCTGTGGGGATCACTAAATTATCATCAGATTTTAAGAAACAATCTCCAAAATGAAGTCTCAGTTGGCCTTCATCCCTTCAAGCCTTTAAGTTGGCCATGTAGTGATTTAACAAGGACACGTTCCTTTTATGAAGCATTCTGTGACTATTATTGGCTCAAAGGTCTTCACAAAGCTTCGATTAGGTAAAATAAAATGAAATGTAACAGCCTGGATGAGCTAGAGGGCGCCCATGTCTCTAAAATATATTTATTTTTGTTTGTTTTTACATGGACCAACATCTACACTGAATTCAGAGACATAAAAGTTTCTTAATAATAAGATTTCCAGCCCATCCTAGCATATCTGGAGTTTCTGGAGAAAAAGGCATTCATTAGGGGAGTAGGAGTGCAAGTCTCATGAGTATTTAAGTATCATTAATAAGATAAGGTAAAATAAGTTAATTCTGAGTGTAGATAGAAAAGTGATCAGTGTTAAGACTCCCTTAACTCACCCCTAGCTCCTTGGCTACATGAAACCTGCTCATACAGAGTATCTGATCTAATGAGTCACACCACAACAACCACAAACTATCATAAGAATGTTCCCCACCAAAGAATAGAAGTGATAAGAAGAGCCAATACAATCAGAACTCCTATTTCAAGATGTGATGACCCCAAGTGGAACTGTAGAGTCAAAAATAAATATAAAAGGAGCATTGGTGAAAGAGGTGAGAGGTCTCTAAGCTCTGAAAGGGTCAGTAAAAGTTTGAGGTTATGGAAGTAACGCTGCAATAAAGCCCAGTATTTTGGAGAGACTACTAAACATGGGAGGGTTTTTCTCATTTGAGAGCATGTTTCCTGTGACATGATCCAGGCATCGATAATGTTTGCCAATGCCAGATTGTTTTCCATAATAAGGAAAACAATTTAGTGGTATATGAGTGTAGTTTTGAAGAGACAGGATTGCTTCTTCAGTTACAGAGGTATCAAATTTAATCAAACGTTTTTAACGACACATAAAAATGACTGATCTCACTAAAAATGTATGTTGGTAAAAGATAGAAATCGGCCAAAGATAAGTTAAAGATAAGATTACTGTGCATGGCAGAACTCCAGGATAACAGAGCAGGGTATAGCAAGAAAAGCAGATAAAAATAATCCATATCTGATGACAGGAGAAGAAAACCATGAACAGAGTTGAGTGTACCCAAATACCTGAGTCATGTATATCATGTATGTATTTAAATAGTTATTCATGAGAAGTAAGTGTGGAGATTTTATATGCTCTAGAAAAATAAAAGCATACAAGTAAAAGATTTTCATTTTGTTATTTAGTTTGGTGGCAAAACTAATGGTTAATGGTATTTCATCACTCCATTCACAGGGGGACTGCACATCGGGAGCACCTGATAATTCCCGGTGGTCTGATAGTTGTTCTGGCCTGACTTGAACAGTCGACTTCACTTGTGAAAATATAGCAAGCAAGAATGAGTAGACGGACAAATCAAATCCACTTATCTGGCAATCAGTATAATCATGACTCTCAGTGATGCACAGCAATCAAGAATATTACAGCTCCACTGTCTTAAATCTGCAGCTGTGCATTTGTATGTAAGTCACAAGAAATGGAAGGTCAGAAAAAAAGGAAAGGTGGAGCAGAAAGGGGGAGGGAGAGAAAACGAAATGCCCTTGCCACAGATGCAGCTAAATACTGCAAAATAAACAAAGGTTTGCTGTGAGGGCAGGTCAGTTAAAAATGCTACAGCTTGCTGCTAAAAAATAGTAAAACTGGGCTATGCCAGCACTCATGCTACTGAACCTAGGGAAAGTCTGTAAAACAGACTACAGTAACGTAACACAGTCTGTGCAACACAATGATGAAGATCTTATACAAGCCATATCAATGACACCAAATATAGGCCAGTTCTTGTTATAGATATGTTCTGATTGGAATGTTAATGTTAGAACCAATAGCATGCAGAACAACAACAACATGAACTAGAAAAAACAAAAACTTTTCTATTCATTTGGCCAACACCGTAATTGCAATCGCGATGTCAGCCTGTGCATTTATATAACTGCAAAAGAAACATTTAAATTTGATTCAGTTTAAATGTGTGCATGAAAACGTTTGTCATCTAGGCACCATGAGTGGAGATACTTCACAGACTGCACTCAGTCTCTGTGTTATCAGTGAAGCATGTGCAGTGCATGGTCACATGACTTGCCGGTGTGCAGACCACAGACCATGTGCAAAAAAGTGAACTGTGTTATATGGTGATATTTTGGATTCAAGCTCAGCGACATCGAGCAGAAAGAGCTACTCTGTAAAACATCTCAAATGAAAATCTATACGTCATGCAGCAGCACAACAAATTTATATCAGCACCTTAAACAGCACAAAGAAACATATGAATGCATCTTAGTGAAAGCGCTAACTAATAGAGAGACAACAACTTAAGGCTGAGGCCTGTAAACAAAACAAAACAAGAACTCCATAACTGCTTGACAAAAGACATGATGCCCCTATACTCAGCAAATAAAGGATTTCAAAAAATGATCCAGACCTGAGGATCACACTGGCTACAATATAACCTTAGGCTTGAAAGAGGCATTGGCTTCATGGGACTTGTGTGAGGAGCTTCAGGTCATTATAACAGATAACTGCACTAACACTGTGAAAGCGATGGAGCTTAATCAATGGACATAAACTCTATCTTGCTATTGGTATTTCTTTATCATATCACAATTGCAATCACAATATTTTCCACAATAATTCCAAAATGACTTTTTCACCAAATCACACAGCCCTAGTATGGTAGTAAAGTAATTTCACCTTTTTTCTGTTTTGGCTTAGATATATTGTTTTATTGATACTTTGTGGTTTTAAGTTGCTGCCTCTTATTGTTGTTTTCATGTGGACCCCAGGAGCATAGTGACAGTTAATAAGTTCAAATAAAGAAGCTTGAAAATAAAATGAATAATTTGAACATTTGACTTAGATTTTCTCATTCTCGTTTTAAAATTGTAAGCTTATTGTTTTGTGTGCCTTGTCTCATGCAGTCTAGTGCCCTATGACTGCTTTATTCCTAATGAGTTTTTGAGGGTTCACCCATAGCCATAACATAACTACAAAATGGGCTGAATTATTGTACCAGTCTACCACTGACTCCATTATACTGAAATACTGTAGAAAGAAAACTTTCTTTTCTTTTTAAATTTCTGAAGAATAAACTGATGGTCCAGTGATGAGTGAGACCATGAAACCCATTCACTGACACTATCCTGATGCTCACACTGACATTGACTGCATCAGCATACTAAGTTAAGGTCACTTTGTAAATTCCCCCTGCGAGCCTGAGTTCAGCTTCTTTCCATCCAGCCTCTTTTCTAGTGATACAGGTGCAGTTCCTGCAGCCACTATCAGTTCAAAAAGGGCCTTACCTCCTCACTGCATAGCAGTGGATGTTACTCAAGTGACTGTCCATCTTATTTCAAGATCTCTACATGACTTGTGTACTTTTTAAAAATTGTATATTTAAATGTTTCCAATTGTACTTTTTTCTTTTTATTATGGTTGGGTTTTATTATTTTTTAATTGTATGTTTTTATGCTTCCAATTCTTAATGTTAAATCATCTGATATTGTGTTTTTATGTAAGGCACATTAAGTTGACCCTGTGTATGAAATGTGCTATATAAATAAAGCTGCCTGCCTTGTCTTGCCTTGCCTTGCCTTAATGTGTATGTTTTTATTCATCATTTCTAACATGTACAACTATGTGTTCTTATGTGAAACATCAAGAGCCCTGTGTAATATACAAATAGAACTAGGCTGGTAGATTATACAGGTGGCATGTACAGGAGAACAAGTCATTCTTTGATATTCTAGCTGCAGTAGTCAAAGCATGAATTTGTAATTATTTTGTTTACAACATGACTGTATCACCGCATCACTTTGGTGGTTATTAGTGAGTCTTTAAATCCAGTCCGCTCATATATCTTCACCTCAAAAACCTGAATGCACACTTGATCTGCTGTCCTCCTTGAATCAGTTTGATGAAGGGAAAATAATTTTCAAGGAAGTCGCATTTCATTGCAGCCCCCCTCCCACACCTCTCTCTCTCATCTTCTATGCCATTCTGACTCTATGAAGGGTGATAAGCTGCTTCCTCAGGAGAGGCTCCACATAGCCTCGCCGAAGCACTACTATCTTCCCATCTCATCTCATTGAAAGGCCTTTTCAAGGTTTTCAACTGCGTAATGAACTGACTGATTTTGACCACCTTGCTGTTTATCACATGGGTGGGTTGAGTCACTTTTTGTTCTGCATACTAAAACTGTAACAGCAAGAACGACAAAAATTCCAATCACTGTCAACAGGACCCACTTCAATTGGCTAATAATTATAATACTAAAAAGTGATCTCACCAAAGGTCATTATAATCAAACTGTATGGAGTTTTTAATTGAAACATAGATAATATACTGTAACATAGACAACATAAATAATAATTTTAAACCTGATTAAAAGTCTGTTGTTATTCAGTGGGAGGCAATTACAATCTGATGAGAAGCACAACAAATACATTGTATTAATGGTAATCTGCCATTGTGTTATTTTGGTATTGAGATCGTAATCAGACTGTGAATATTCACCACTGAGGAGGTTCTCTGTAAGGCAATCTGTAAATAGCGCTTATATTCAGAAAGAATGACCTAATTAGTAAAATTATTATTATAGTTATTTGCTTTAATTAATTTATATTTGTCCCACACAATGAAATACAACAATGAACTGTGGATCAACATTTTTATTTACTTATCCACTCTTCTCGGCTTTGCACACAAGTGTATTTTTGACAATCATAAACATGTTACCACGGCCATAGAAAATAAATATGAATTCCTACTTGGCTTGCAGGTATCTGTTAAATATTTATATCAAGAAATCCCAAATAATTATGGTCAGCAGTTTATCTATCATATTTAATCAGTGTGTATTTTATGCTAAACTGGAGGAAACTATAACAAAAGTGTTTGACATTAGATTTCCAATTGGCACTTGAAGGTCATTCTCTTTAAATCTTTAACCATCTAGAAAATGTGTTTATTTTCAAACTCATGACTATATAGACACTTTCACTGTGTCATCAGATACATAAGTCCCCACAACTCTAATGTGTATGTTTCTTTGTGCTGGTCTCTTTGTGCTTTTTTTTCACAAACAAAATTGAATCTCAATGTATTTTTTTTTTAAAGAAGAAGAAAAAATGCAAGACCCTTTCCTGCCTTATTAATACCCCCACTCCTGCTCCCTCCCTGACTTCGAAGTTTAAAAGGCAAGGCAATTTTATTTGTATAGCACATTTTATACATAAGGGTAATTCTAAGTGCTTTACATAATGCACAGTGCTGCATCAAAGTGTTCTCAAAGACCTAGCAGTTTTTCATTGAGAGATAAGGGCTTTACGGTTCATGCATTTGACTTAAATTGTAAGTTGTAAGAACTTTCTTTTCATTTGTTATTATATTGTTCAGGTCATCGTTGACGTGGCTCACCTTCCTCCTGCACAGTTTTCAGCTCAGCAGTAACCTCCTCCTCTCTCAAAATCTACTCTGCATTTAAGGCCATCAAAGTTGTGTGTTATGTCCCAGCCAAGTTAACATGTATGCTTTGTTTAGGACTCAGAAAACGGGACCTTGATGTGCCATATTTTTCTAATTGACGTATTTGCAACACATTCTCAGCATTAAATGTCCACATAGGTCGATTGCAGCTACACTCCAGAATGACCTGTAGCTTCGTTTTCAGAATAACTCAATATTACAAATCATGTTAAAAATAATTATTGACAAACACTGCTTGGTTAGGGTTAGAGAAAGATCATGGTTTGGTCTGAAATGATAACTTCAAATGTGCTTTCTCATCCTTAAATTTACACAACTTTTGTTGTCAGGGCAACAGTAAACACCCTGTCAATCACTATTACGGTTTTACAAAAAAATTCTGACTTGTGGTTGGAAACATGATACAGCAGTCTCCTACAGCTAAGTCTACTGTTTGCCAGATGGCATTATAGGTTGTTTTTATCTTGTGAGGAGAGGCTGCCTATTTGGCCTAGTCTAGATGTTCCAATATGGACTCTTCATTTAGCCATGTTTTATCACCACTAACTCCTTAAGGAAGGTTCTTTAGCTGCTAAATGCTTAACTACAGTATGTCCGCTAGCAAGTCACTATCTTTTGTCTATCTGCAATTTGGTGCTGGGCCGGCAGAGCACAGAGGGTTTATCAGAGCTATTTTGCTGAGAACAACTGCCTACTGCTGCTGAAAATGGGGCTGATGAAATGGGTGTTATGGGCTGGAAAAATCAAAACAATGAAAGACACTGAAATGCTCTGTGGAGCTGAAGGGAACTGTATTGTCTAGTAGCGGTATGGAGCAATGTTTTTATTTGAGTGTTGGCATTTTGTTTGGTTCATGGACGCACACGAGGCCACACATGCACACAGATCACATAATACACATTCCTGCCAATGGTTTCACATTATTCCACTGATCAACAAGTAACAGGAAATGTGACAATTATTCAGCAAAAGGAGGGAAGGTCTGTTAGCATTCACTCACAGATGTAAATGATGTAGATTTCTAAATGTTCATAAACATGACTTTGCAAATGTTTTATGAGGAAGGAAATGCATGCATGAATGTTAGATATTCTGAAATTCAATATGGTCACACTAGTGAAGGCAGGCTATTGTTGTCGTCAGTGCCTCCATCATACCTGATCTCCTTTGCCATTTCCATTACTTCACTATTCATCATAGTGATGGTGTGATCACACTCCTTCAACATATGGCATATTCCCACAGGTTTTGATGATCTGATATAATGAATGAATTTATGATACGTGAACAGAAACCCCATATGAATTGTCTGATGTGATTTGACAGCCAATTAAGTTCAAGCAATCTAGATTTACATATTGGGTTCACTACATGAAATAGATACATGAAAAATGAAAAATACATGAGAAATACTGTAGATGGATCATGCAATTGTGGTAAAGTGACATTTAAGTTTGAATTTGCTGTTTTACTTATTTTATTGCTTCGCTTATTTCAAATAAAGGTGACCACAAAATGGAAATTAATAATAGTTGAGAGCAACTGCCTCTGATTGTAGTAATATATTAGGTAAATATAACTATGTATATGCTTTGCACCTGTGCAGCATATTAAAAGGGAATTTGGCTATTGGGGGTGTTGAACGCTATGCCATTATTCAAACATTTATTTAAAAGGCCAACAGGAACTCATTTGTGAAGGCCTGGTGTGTGTTAACGCACTATCAATAAATCATTGCCACTCCAAATTCAAAAATCTTTCAGCAGATTCCTGTATTGAAAGAGGACCATTTCTGAGCAGACTGGTAGTGTCTACCTCTACACTGTATCAGAGTACATTACCAATGTGTCCTGTGTATTACAAAGACTATCTGCAGCATTACCTTACAGTGTCATGATCAAAGTCATCTTATTATTAGTGTTACCACTTTTTGCCTCTATTCTGCACTTTTCCTTTATCAAACATCAAAATTAAGTTTTAGGCAGCACAGTGTGATCAATTTTGTATAAATGAACATTAAACAAGCTATTTTCTCATTATTACTACACACGTTTTCAGCGTGGGCATCATGGCTGAATAAATAGAGGGTTCATTTAACACTTTCAAGGAGTCCTGGAAGAGTGGCTCTGTGGGTAAAAGAGTTCCCAATAAAATCAGCTAAGATTAAGCACTTACCAACTCCAAGTTTACCGTATTGTAATTTTCTTAACGAATCCATTGAGACTTCAGTTCAGTCATTAACATTTATTGAGTATTAATGGAGGTCCAACCATTTACATCAACAAATCATTACACAGTTGGATTTGGCAGAGTGGGCTCAGCTACCCAAAGGACTCCAAGCTGCAGAATGAGCTTCAGAGGGAAAGAGCGGTAAAGACCCCTCACGGGTATCAAGAAACAGAAGACAGCCAGACACTTATTACTGAGATGTGAAAAATGCATGCTACATATGGTAAGAGATGGCATCAAGTATGATGAATAACAAAACCAAATTGAGAGGAAGCTGAGCATGTGCAAAGCAGCAGCAGCAACATGAAGGATCAGAGGAATTTAAGTGTGAGCATGTTAGATGATAAAGAGCATCCTTGACTTGTTTTCAATATAATTAGTGCTGGTAAGACTCAGCTGATGGTGTGCAAGTGCTTCTACTTCTAAAGGAGGTGCTGTTTGTGGTATTCATGACGTATGGAAAATACAATGCACAGTTCAAATGTAATTGGTGCCTGTCTGTGATAATTAATGCAAATCAGTGCAGCTACTTAGTAAAATAAAGGGAAAAAAGATAGTTGCCATTATAAAATGTGTATGAGTGTGTGTGTGGTCAGTGTAGCAGGAAGCTACTGAATATTAATTACAGCTATGCTAGACAATTTTCTATTTAGCAGCACAACAATGGAAGATCACAACCATATACACACATGCTCATCAGGGGGTTTGCTGCATATTTAAATCAGAGAAAGAATTTACACCCTGCAGAGTAATAGATTGGATTGGGAAATTATGCTTGTTTGTGTGTATGAACATTTTGTGTGTGTGTGTGTTATCATGTGAGTATATGTCAGTATTTAGCCTCCCTCCAAATACTAAGAAGGGAAACTTTTTTGAAGCAGAGGTTACGATGCCTACAAGGCTGCCAAAGATTCATCAAAGTCCAGCAGACTCACTGGTTATGCAGAACCAGTGAGGAGAGGCAGCTGCGGAGATCAAACTGTAGAGAGAGCAATCCAAAGTGAGTCATAGATCTACCTGAATCAATGAGAGAGATGAAATGAAATGTTTCATCTCTGTTGAAAGAAAAAAGAGAGCGAAAGAGGGGGGAACGAGCTTGTGTCTGATTCTGTTCTGAACTCCCACTAAGTCCAGATAGTGCTGGTGGATTTTGGGTAGGAGGGGTAGTTCTGTCTACCTGTTTGCATCATGCCACAGTCTCCTGCATGGCTACATTACGACTGTGTAATTTCCTCAGCATTTTGGTTTGTGTGTGTTGCACATAGAGGGATGGGGCGGAGAGTGAGCCATATGCCGGGCCATATGTCTGCAGGGGTTCTGCTGTGTCTGCCTGGGGGGAAAGTAAACATGTCTGAGACACACACAAACACACAAGTAAACACCAAGCTGAGATCCTACTTTTCATGACACCATTTTATATTTTCTCTGTACCCCCAAGGGCACAGGCAAGAGAGGGACAGCCAAATGCTAATAATGTCAAATCAAATATATTGCAATTACAAGTATAACAAGTATACAGCACATAATTGTTGTATTTTATAGTATGCACAGTTATGCAAAAAAACATGTACAAACTCTAAATTTGTGTTCAGAAGTCAATACTGTCGTAAAATGAATAGTTGCACCATTATTTAAGATTAATTTCATTCAAATGTGACAAAATGTTTTTGATGCCCTGGGAATGAGAATGGGCTGATACCACACAATCCTTTATTATATCATGTTTTACTCCTTATCCCAGTGTTGTCCTGTGTTTTGAGTGAACAACAATTAATGCAAGAATACTGGCTTCCTACCACATTCCTGTCAGGGCACTACAAGCTGTGGATTCCTTCATGGCTGTTTTATAACCAATATTGTGGTGGTCTGCCAGCTGACAACTGTTGCTTGGCACAGTTTGTGCCAGCTTCCTTTAGCCTCTTTTATCAATGAGCTGTTTCCAGTGTCTGGCTTGTCAATGTCTGTTAGGGGGTGACTGATTCTTAAAAAAGAAAACATCCAGCTCTTGTGACACTCTTTACCAATTCACAATAACTTAATGTCACTGCTCCCATTTGTGACAATGATCTGGCAGTGTTTACAGAGAGTGGACGTTGGCTGATATAAGTGGGTCTTTGGGTTGAAGGTTGATATCTTGAAACAGTAGGCCACCCTGCCCAGACTTTAATGAAGCCTAAAATATGCTCATCATTATCCAAATGGCTCTATCATGGACAATTTGTTCAAACGTAGTAACTGAAATGGAGTGCAGGTAATTTTTCTCCAATTTTCCCATCAGGTTTTCATTTACCATGGTGAGTGCATCCTCTAATTCAAGTTTACTTTAGCAAATGTCAGTTCTTTCACACCCCTCTAATCACTTCCTTACTCATATGCTTCAATATTGCAATCCATTTTTCTCCAGTTCTGGCTCAGGGAGAGAATAAATGAGTTTGTGATAATGCAAATACTGCCAGGACCCAAGGTCATATCTCAACATGAAATAAATGGCATCCCAAGAAATAACACTTGTAACCAATCAAAACTTTCCATTTCAGACCATGTGATGGTGTAATATTGGTTTTGGGGAGTGGCTTGCCACAATATGGTGATTGATTGCAATGAGCATGCAGCATAGTTTCATGTCTGTGGTGCATTTCCTTGTGCACGAAAGCATAAATACATATTCACATTTGCATGGTTTTACGATAAATCCATCTGTATTTGATATACGACTTTAAATAGAGGCTCTCAGCTTTAGCTTAGAGACTTCTACTGTAGCTGTCAGAGCATATGTGTGTGGGTGTGCATTCCCACATGTTCAGTGTTGCTGTGTGTATCTGTGTATTGGATGTTGGGATATTTATCTAGTGTGTCGGGCCCACAGTTGTTGAGATTTCGCTATGATTGATCAATTTCACTGAAAAAAATATCATCAGCATTTTCTTCACAATAAATATATTATGGTGGGGCTTTCTGGGAAAATGGCGTGTGAGAATCTTTGTTGCTACAAATGTGTATGTGTGTGTAGCCCAGTATCTCCTGGAATTATGTCCAAATTGAACGATTCTGCACCTCAGGGTTTACATCCAGTGACAATAATCAGTGTTAATGCAGGATGCAGTATGTCCTATATGTAGAAAGTTGGAAATTAAGGATATTAACTTTTCAAGATTTAAAACAGTAGCCAGGTGCCCATATAACCAGTGTTTTCTTCCTGTAATCATTCCTCCTTTTCATACTGGCCGTTAATAGATGCTTCTTCAGGTTCTAAACCTGAAGAGTCTGGTTTAGAACCTGCTCTATGTGTAAAGTGCCTTGAGATAACTTTGTTGTGATTTGGCGCTATACAAATAAAGATTGATTGATTGATTGATTGATAATGCACTTTAATTCTAAGTGATGGATTCTTCAAAAGTGTATTTTAAAGCTTATTTGAAGCTAATATGAGTCTCCAGCCTTCCAAATTAGTCAAATGAAATGAATATCTTTCAAAGTTACTGTCTTTTTTGTCTTATAAGTCTTTTTAGTGCCAAATTTCCTCTTTTGTTACCATCCTTCCGCTATAGCTGAACAGAAAAAAACTGTCTATCAAGACACAAAGAAGCACATTTTTACAAAAAGACTAATTAAGGAAGATGATCACTTTATTTGACTAACTCAGACAGCTGAATATTATCTTCAAATAAACTTTTAAATATTTTTTTTTCCCAAATCAAGGACAGTGGATTTCATAATGAAACCAAATTTAGAGGGGATCTTCTAATAGTCAGTATGAACAGGGGGAATGGTTACAGTAAGCTCTGGAGGGTGGATGGCAACATAGTGTAGTGTGACCATGATCTTTACCTAACCTTAACATACTGCTGGTGTTAGATACACAATGACTTGAATGTGTGACTTTGATGTGTTTGTTCTTTCCTGGCAATAAGGTTGGTATGTGAATATGTTTGTATGCAGTTTGTTCCCTTAGTAGCTACTCTACTATGCTCTGAACAGCTAAACTTAAGGGAATCTGTGTGTATGTGTGTGTGTGTGTGCGTGTGTGAAAGAGTGTACTTATGACACTTGGAGTTCATGACAAAAGTGCTGCACGAAACATTTTGATATCCTGCCATCTACTTGCTCCACAGAGGTGTGCACTTTAACGTATGGTTCTCCTAACCTTTTCTCTCCCCAGGTGGGTAACATCCAAACATCTCATAATTTATTTTCTCTTCATCACCAACCAGACACCTCTTTACCTCAATTTGCATGCGTGCTGCATTCCACCACGTGTCCATTCTCCTCTAGGGTTACTTTCATATCAAACCCGCATTCACATCCCCAGTGACAACAATATCACTTTGTGGTTATGGCAGATCAAATCTGTTGGGGTGTTTCAGAACAACTTTGATTCAAGCTTTTGTGTTGACTCTAGTCTGCCACACCAGGGCAAAAAAATGTGTAAATGTTCCCTTTTTCTGCACTGTACCTTATAGTCTCCTTTCACTTTTAGAGGCAGAGCTGCTCTGAAAACAGAATTAATTCCAGTAATTGGATTTAGTCTCAATGCACGGAGAAAAAGACATAATTTTTCACACCACTGACATGTTGTAAATGGCAAATACAATTCACAATATTATTAACCTACATACAGAATTGTATTAGTCTGAGGTGTCAAATACCAGTGACATCTATTTTTCATACACTGAAGATCAAGGGATTCATGATCCTGGATTGTCTGCAAGTAAGTGAATTCATCCATACTCCAGTATAAGTGATGTGACCTTCTGTGCTTTTTTGACTTTAACTAATGTGGTTTCATTCACCAAAGGCAATTTCAGCATCCAGTGTAGCTTTTCCTCTAAGGTTTAAATGCTTGTGTAAAAAAATCTCCAGTATGTATTCTCATCATAAACATTCCAGCATTATTATGGAAAAATCTTAACCAAAGCAGGTCATGTCATATTAATGGGAAAAAGGTAACTCTGATCAAGCTTCAAAACTCATATCAAAGATTATTTAGTTACTTGAGGGCGGCAGAACAAGTTTCAACACAACACTGACAGATTACCACCAAAGTTGATGTTGGTTATTATTATAGGAACCATTATAATGATAAAGCTGAAATCTAATCCAGATGTGCCCCCCACCTTGAGTCTCAACCCCATGGTTTCTAGATACTCCAGTCAAGTTACAACGCCAATTGGCACCCATTCATCCCTATCCAGTTGACCCCTTTCATCCCTGTTATTCCACTTTACATGACCTTGACCAACCTCTGGCTCCTGTTCATCCCCCCAGCGATCAACTTTCTATGTACTCCCACTCTTCCCCAATAATCCCACTGCAATCGATCCTCATCCCATTCTTCCCAAATCTTCAAGCCAAACCCAATAAACTGTTCTTTTAAATACTGCACAAATGCCTTGGTCTTTGTTAGAGAAAAGGAAGTTAAGGTGGGTGTGGTACTTTTTTGTGTATTTTACACTTGCATTGTTTCACTGTAGCCCCAAAAATACATTTGTAATTAGGTTTTGTGGTTATTTACAAATGAGTGCATAGAAATGATCCACATCCAGGTGTGATAACATTTCACATAGTCACACTCACTCTCACTCACATTGCTATTATAGTGATGAGATTCTAAGCTGTTAGAGAGATAAATGATGACAAATCCCTCTGGAAGAATGACAATCCTGCTCATTGACTGCCTCAAACCCCATGCTGTGAATGGATACTTCAGAGCTGGTCTGTTGCTGATAACTGAGGTGATGGTAAGCCATGTAGATCATTTTTGCAGTATTATCTTGAATACTGGGATTTTATTGGTTATGATTTAATAGTTTTTCAGGGCTGGATGAAAGACTGGTAGAAAATCAGTGTGTGTGAGAAAAAGAGGCCATCCAAGGTGAACAGAAAATATTTTATTCATGTTTTCATCAGCCTAGTCTTCCATTTCTCACATTCAGCCCATTGTACCCCGCAGGGTTACATTTGAGGATAAGATGTGTCCTCTACTCCCTCAGGGTGACAGACTCTCTGCCTTGGCCATGATGTTTCCTGCGGTCATCAGCACTTATCACATTAACAACTATGTTATTTAAAGACCTACAGTCAGTCACACATGATGTTTGGGCCATGCCTACCCAACATTTTAAGGGGGTGGGGGTGGGGGGGTTGAGTGCTGAGTAGTTTCCTCCAATGCCACCAGCAGGTCGACATTAGTGGTTCAGAGTGAAATGTCTTGACAGCTGTGGGATGGTTTACCGTGAAATTTGGTGCACACATTCAGGGTCTTTGTGAACCTTGGTGATCCCTTACTCTTCATCTTGCATTTTCATCAGGTCTAAATTTCAGTTTGTTAAATATTTCGTCACTTTTTCTTTCTGATGAGTGCTACAGTTTCACAGAGCTACTAGCATGGCTGTAGACTCTTTTTTTCTAATCAACAATGTGTGAGGTGGCATCCCACAAGGCAGTGTCTTGGGTCAGCAGTCTTTTTTATGTAAATATGAATGCTATCAAGTTGTTTGTTGCTCTTTTATACGCTGCTCCTGTGCATCAAATATTGTTGTATTCAATAAATACATGATGAATGGTCTAACCTTGATGTAGGCAAATACATATGCAGTGTATTGCGCGGGGGTGCTGGAGCCAATCTCAGCTGCCATTGGGTGAGTATTATGCAATATACTTGTCATTAATCTTGTAATGAAGCAATAAATAACTTAAAACTTAACTTAAAATGAAGTAGTCCAACCTGTCTAAAGAAAATAATCAAATTCACATGTCTATTTTACCTTTTTTTTGTCAAAGTCGATGACCATTAACTTTTGGACTGAAAGATTTAATCTCTTCAGTGGGATTTAGCAGAAACTTCCCTAAGCGTGCCGTGCACTGAGTCTAACTAGTTAAACCTTGCAGTGGGAGTCTAGCATTAAAAATACATGGTTAACAAATAAAGGATGTCCTTTAGTTCATTTACTGTAGCTAGTTCACTGCACATACCATGTAAGCATGACAAAGCACCTGTTCTGTGCTCAGCCCTCTTTGATGTTTCTGCCTCTTCCTCACAGTCATCAACACCTGCAGACTTCTTACATAAATCTGTTATCTTAGCATACTTTGAAGCATAAGCGTGACATACCTTTTTTTTGTTTTTGTGGATGTTTCTATGTTTCAGCAATGAGTGCTAGATACTGATACTAACTGTCTGAGTGCTAGATAGTTTGAGTTGTGATGGCAACTGCTACCTGCTATTACAGATTGCAGCTGCAGCTAAGATGACCTATTGAATATCTGTATGTGGGCTATATAATGCTGTGTTGTGAAAAAAAGATACTTTTCATGTTGTATGAATATGCATCTTGTTTATTGTGACACTTCAGATATCTACTGATATATTTTAATGAATGATTCAGGATAGTGTTGGTCTGGCCCCGAATGAATAGTATAACCGTTGGAGGTTAGGTCAGTAGAACTGCAGCATGCTTCATAAGGTATGAAACAACTAGGCATATCAAGGTGCCTCAAGGACCATTTTGAAAAGATTAACCCTAACCCTAACCCAGAAGTGTTACCCTTCTTAATTAAAGGGAAAATGAATATGAAGATTCCTTAAATGTATGTCCTCTATGTAGTTGAAATGTGTACTAACTTTAGAAATAATGATGATATATGACTACAGAAAACTGAGAAAAGACTGTAGATTCTCCATACTGCTCTAAAGTGGGAATCCTACAACTTACAGAATGCATTGTGCATGTCCCGTCCAAACAGATTAACTGACTATGCTGACAGTGTGCTTAAGGCCAACAGAGCTGCATTTTAACAACAGCAAAGTTAGTGAGAAGTTAAATGTCTTAACTAAGGCTTATTTTCACTTACAAAATGTTTTATCATAAAATCTGGATGTGTACAAGGACCATAACACAAATATTGTGCTGGAGTCAGTTATGTGAATCATGCCTATGCACAGCCAGAACTGCACAGTGTTGGCCGGCAGACAGTTTAAACGCCTCCAAGTCTGCCATCTCCATTTGAGCTTGGGTTTGGAAACAATCATGGATGGATAAAGTGGTGAAAAACTGCAACCAAACACTGATGTGGAGCTGGGACCAGATTGTGCTCAAGCTGGATACTCAAACAAAGTCAGGTTTACCAAAGCACCACAAGCATTTTCAGTTTGTCTCAATTTTTTCTTCTCCTCCACAGTCTGTTGTGTCTTGTTTGTTTGTTTACACATACAGTATAGAGAAATTAAAAATACACAATAATGATGAGTACAGAACAATGTGAAGGAAAATTGCCGAAAAAACCTTCCAGGGACTTGGAGAATGGCATTCTCCAGACAGCAAGAATCACACACAATTACATTACAAGAATTCATGCGGGTATACAGCACATCATCATTGCCAAACTAAAAACATAGCCATCCAATAAAAACAATGTCAAACACAAACAGTAAAATAACCAAACAATTGCAGCCACTTAGCCACTGTATGCATATGAAAAAACATTCACTGGACTCCGACTAGATAGGTAGTCCAAAAGGACAATACTGGTTTGATAATAAAAGTGATTTCAAGCCTCTTTTAAATTGTTGTGGGGATAAATTCACAAAATATGAGGGGAGTAAATTCCATATTTTGGGCCCTCTGTAGTACTGAAGTGACACAGAGATGTATAAAAATGAGGAGGTCGCTGAAAAACAAGAGCTACGAATAGAATGAGTATGAAACTGATGATTGAATAATAATAAGTCCTGAAAAAAAGGGAGTAAACCAGTCTGAAGGTGGCACACTTGATGAACACTGAGGACGCCATAGCGAAGGAACAGGGGTTGAGAGGGGTATGTTTGATGGACACTACTTATTATTCGCAGCGCACATTTTTGCAGACGGTAGATCGACTGGTCTGATGAGTACTCGCCCAGACTATATTGTAATAGTTAATATACAGATAAATAGATAAGGACTGACTCAGAGCACAATATTCAGCCTTGAATCATGGAACTCGTTTACTAGAAAACAACTGTTTTTCACTCATGCATCAGTGGTTTGATGGTGATTATGAGTGTCAATCCTGCAAAAAACATAAGGTCATGCGTTTATTCTCATCTTATAGTCTATGAAGGTTTGAATATATTTTGGTTATTTGCAGTAGATGATATGGAGAACAATCCATTTGCAAGATATACCCAAACTAAAAATGATCTCTGAACAATGAACACAGAGTCCTCTACTGTGACAGAACTGCATATTATATATGACATCTTGTGGAAAGCAAAATGTGGGAAAATGAGCACGCCCTCTTTTATTCTCTATACTAATAACTACTATTCTATCTCCTTGACAGAGTATAAGAACACCATTACCCACTTCATATGTTGGTGCTGTCCAAACATGACCTGAAAACCTCATCATTAGTGCACCTATAGAGCATACTGCCCAGTCAACATCAGAGGAAAGGCATGGGAACAAGCTAATGCTTTGAAGTATTTGGGCGCCTCACTACATCTTCACTTTCAACCATCATATTACAGATATTCACATAAATATACCCATATGCTGTATTTTAGTGCCTCTTACTGTCTAATTACTGTTTCAAACGAGTTTACACCATGAAAAGAATTGAAAATACACTGGGAAAACATGAATCTGAACTGAATCCATTGTCAATTGTGAATAAAAACTTTGACCTCAATAAAATTGATTTGTACTGTTAACTTCAGTAAACTTGTTTTCTTTGTGGACGGGCTATGTGATCAGCTGACCTTCTTTTAAGCACCCATTTCTTTACATGTTTTTCTGGATCCCGCCGGTCCAAAGGGGGCCTAACCAAGTGCTGTAACCTTGATTTGTAGTGGTGTTATTATATTGTTCAATTGAGAGAATCCTCTTTCAAAGTCAGCACTGCTAACAGCAAGTGACTTTACTGCTTGTTGCATTTTAAGCAGTCCATCAGTAACAGGAATTTCTGGATGCTATTTGAAATCTCTCACACCTGAAAAACTGAAAGGTCAAAAGGTGATGGCAATATTTTTGGCATACAAACAGTGATTTGGTCAATAAGTGATTTTCCACTGTTATCCTACAAAAGTTTCCATATTCAACGGCTTCAGCAACCAGGATTGTGTTGTCTGACCAGAAAAACAGCAATTTGTCTTTTAATCATGTTCGCAATATGAGATTATCCAATGTCCCTTGACTGGAAACTTTCAGTCAAATCGTTGAGCTCCTCCAAAGCATTACATTAAGACCCATGTTCTTTATGAACTCACCTGAAGACAGCTTTATAGCAAGTCCCTCATTTAAACTGCATTCAGCATCATCACTAGGCCTCAACAAATGAGATTAAAGATTTATGTTGTCCAAACAGCGTTCACTGCTCTATATGATAGGGCTAACCATCTCATACCATAGACTTGGTGAATCATTTTAATCAGAAATGTTTTATCTGGGGTTGAAGAGCTCAGTTCTCTCAGACTTTTGGGGGACTGGTGGTACAGACAATATAATTTGTCCATAAAACAAAAAAATGATTAATTTCAGTGCAGCACTCCCAAGAGACAGCACCAGTCTGTGGTTTAAACAGTGCCAGCCAATCAGACATGCTTGATTTTCAGGCTGGTAAAGACTCCAGCCTTTCTTGCCAACATCATCAAAACTACATTAGAACAAAACGCGATATTCATTTAGAAAAGAACAATCAAGTCCATGACTTAATAAACAACAGTTCAAAAGAGTGTCCGTAATGCTGTCTGCATTAGTAGATTCAAGTTCCTCCAAATCTTAAAAAAGTAGTTGGCTCAGAATTATTAACTGAGCATCTCAGGTACACAACCAGGCAAGAATTATTGCTCATTGCACTGCTCTCATCAATGCGAGTGGTGAGTTTTGGCCTTGTAAACTTTATGCTTGCCATTAATGCATTTCTCATTTATTTATTTTTCTTTTTTTGTGACTTTTTTGAAGTCAAGAAGTTCTTGATGGTCTGTGAAGGGCCTGTTATGGTTATGGTTTTGCAATATAATAAGCTGTTCTGAATATAGATTTTGTTGAGGAGGTTAACTGTGTGAAAATGTGCCCTGTGTTAACTTAAAGTTAACACTTTTTAAGTATTAAGATTGCCTGTTCAGAAGATTTGTTTGTTTTTCCTTAAGTCATTCACTGGAAAAAGAGTGCCTTTATAGTTATTTTCTATAGCATTTAGCACTTTTGCATACAGAGCATCCTTACTTCTTGTAGTTCAAAATGAAATGGATATACTTGTTTGAAATATTAATAGCAAGAAACTCTCCAACAATCTGGTAGATTGTGTGTATGTCTACTGTATGTGCAGTTACCCTGGGCAGTGCTGCTGCTGTGGCTCTGGGCTGTGCTTCTGCTGCTACTTTGGGCTCAGCTGCATTTGAATTAACCAGATAACTTCAACAACACATCATGTACATATCGAATGTCTGATTAAAAAAATCTAAAATTAATGAACCTATGCAGGCTTTAAACGTCTTCCACTTTATCAAATGTCATTTGCTGAGCAATCCTTACTCTTGACAATAATAATCTTCTTCTTGTGTACCATACTTTCTTCCATCTTTCTCTATCTTTGACAGTGAAGTTATCACATGCTAATGTTAATAATGTACTTTCTAGCTGTGAAATACTCACCCCAATTTCAAGGAACTTTATACTCCTCATAAGCAGCAGGGCCAGTGGCGGAGTTATCTACAGCATTGCCAGTTGGGTGAGTGTGCCCTGGCTATTTCCCTGGCCAATGCATGCTCTCAATGTCAGTCAGGAAAACCCCTTAATGGGCCCTCCTCCCCCTCACTTGACATTATGTATGCACATCTGTATGTAGTATTATTATACATACATCCATTATTATATATACCTTCAATGCTAGTGTTGACCAGACTTAAAATTTAGTGCATTAAGAATAACCCACTCAAGACACAACATGGGTTTTTAAACAATGAATAGCATATTATCCATAGCTTACATCCATTGTTCTGCAACAAAAGCTTATAAATTCTCTACATTTTCCTCTTTGTTTGACCCCTCACAAGAAGCAAGAGCAAAATCATATAGAGACTGGATGATTGGAATGCTCCAAGAGAGGCAGATAAAGAGGCAGAGAAGGTATAGCCAAGGCCTTTACAGCTCATTACAGTCTGGAGTCCTGGAGTTTCTTATGTAACTCCCTGTCCATGTTTCTGTTGTTCTGTTTATGTGTTTGCTGTTTGGGAGACAGACAGAACAGAGAGAAACAAAAAGTGAAATATCTGGTTCCAAAAACTGAGAACAACAATGAATCATCTCGCCAATTAAGTTGGCTATTTTTCCCCAAAGGTTTTATTTATTTGATACGTTCTTTTTTCTCCTTTTTTCAAACAAGTCTTTTTTCCTTTGATTTACCTTTTTACCCTTCGAAATTCCATTAAAAGGGGAAAAAGTAACTTGTTTGTAGCTCATTGCCGTGACTGCACCTTGCAGAGAGCAGCTTAAAATCAATGCAATTCTGTTAAGTCTCTCACCATAAAGCTTTGGAGGAAAAAGGCTGCTCTTCTCTGTGGGTTTCTACATTCTCTTAGACATACATCTCTCTTATGCATTTTGCTATGTAAAGGCATGGTGCTTTTTTAATTGATGAATTAAAATGTTATATTGTCCTCATCCTTATTTATTAACAAGATATCAAAATGATATTTTTTATATAAAAAAAGAAATTAATCTAAAAATATATTTATTATTTAATATAATTTCAATATCTTGTGAATAACATGGAATTATGACACCCTTGCATGTATTAAACCTGTCTTGAAATGTTAAAAGACTTTCAGACGTATCTGTTTTATCTATGCACTGCTCCAACATGGCAGCCGCGTCGACGTATTCCACTCAATAGAGCTTGCCTGGCAACGTGGCATCTAGTCAGTATATATATCTATGACCTTAGCCTACCTGTAGATCTCTGGATCCTCCTGGGAGCTAAAGCCAAAGCTCCTGCCAGCTCTGTCATGAGGCTTCTGGAGGCTAGTCTGGGCAGAGGTAAACATGGCAGCAAGCAGTCTTATTACTCTCATATACCTCAGAAGATTCAGCTCAAAAATAAATCAAATATCCTGGATCTACAAGATTTCCCCTCATCGGTCCGTCAGTCTCCTGCATCCACACTACCCATGCCAGCTTCACTTTGGTGCACTGAACCAGCTGGAGCACAACACTCCTGACTTAAGAGGCTGATCATCGATGACTCTGTTATTAGTGATATCAAACTAAAGTTGGCATGACTCATTCCTTCCTGGGTGCTACTGTTTTACATTTAATAGTCAAAATCCCCCGCCTGTTCACACAACACTCAAATATTAAAAATGTAGTCATACACATTGGTACTAATGATACACCCCGGCAGCAATCTGAAGTTATCAAACAAGATTTCATCAGAGTTTCTAAGCTCCCTGAATTAAATGCAAAAAACTTCTTTTCTGGACCCATTCCCTCTCAGGGCCATGGAGTGGGGCGTTTCACCAGACTCCTTCAGCAACATTCTTGGCTCCAGCTTCCTTACAGTGTGCAGAACAGCGTGTTTTTTAAATTTGTTTTCAGTACAGTACATGGTACAAATACCAGCGTTCTTATACAATGTATGACTATACTATTAAAAAAAGTTATACTAATCATATTACAATGTTCATACAAAATACAATGTGCAAATCAAGTTGATGGTAAAAAAAAAAAAGAAATCCAAATAATATAACATTGCATCAACTTTTCAACAGTATGTTAGTGGAAATTATGCCTCCATTGCCTTCAGCCTTCTACCATAACTATATAAATTGGGTTCTCCAACTGTAGAAGCTCTGCTATGTCTTCATTGAATGGTTTCCAGAACCCCTTGTACAGACACGGTTTTGACCATTTTAATTTGTTTTTGGAGCAAACTACATTTTTTAAATGGGATTATTATTATATTTATATTTATATATTATTATTATTATTATTATTATTATTATTATTATTATTATTATTATTATTATTATTATTATTATTACAGCCCAGCTACGTGACTGTCACTATACATCAATCCATCTGTCACAAGCAGTACTCTAACAGTACATGACTTTGCAACCAGCACAGGCACTATACTCTGACTCCACCTACTTGTCCACTATGATAGTAAATAAGAAGGCTAGAAACCAAGTTGTTCCACCCACAGTCTTAGCTCCCCCTGTTGGTCTCCAGTGTCTCATATCCCAGTGTCTCATATCCCTGTTATCTGGGACTCCAGACAGTAGATAGTTTTCAGTGATATCAATAAGAGATATTCCAAAGGAAATTACAAGAGATTTCTGGAAAAACAGTTCGGTGATATAAGAGAGAAGCCGACAAAAGGGTCTTCAGTATGCGTTTGAGAGATACATCCACAATATCATCTGCTGGCGGAGTATAGGCTAATACCTAGCACTGTCTCCAGATGACTACAGTCCAATACAGTCATTGTGTCACTGTTTAGAGCAAGTATCTAATTGGATGAACCACAATTTCATGGAAATAAAGAGAAGAGGATTGCTGTCAGTAAACATCTCGAGTCACTCTCTCTAAAAACTAGGGACCAAGTCCGAAACCTTGGCGTGCTGATAGACTCAGATCTGACCTTCAGCAGTCACATCAAATCAGTCACCAAAACAGCCTTCTATCAGCTTAAGAACATATCCAGAGTGAAGGGTTTTATGTCTCAAACAGACCAGGAGAAGTTGATTCATGCTTTCATCTCCAGTAGACTCGACTACTGTAACGGTCTTCAGACTGGACTCCCACAAAAAAGCATTAAACAGCTGCAGCTCATTCAGAACGCTGCAGCTCGAGTTTTAACCAGAACAAAGAGATCAGAGCACACAGCTGTGTGTTTACACTAAGAACAGCTGGTGTACAAACACTGCCATTATTGAAAGACACTGCCCTCCAGACTTAGAGCTCTTGGCAGTCAAATGCAGACTCCACTATCTGCCCATCTATCTTACTTTGGAACAAACGTAGGTGTTTTTATTAATCTTTGCTGGATTCAGCTGTTCGTGTGGTCTTCCACACTGTTTAATCCATGTGTGGCATCTCTCTTCTTGGGTCTTGTGCTTGGGGATGGTATAAAATTCGACACCACCTTCGACACTTTGTGAGTATCAGGTGTCCCGTATGCACACCGCTTTGGCATATTAGCCTCTGCTGAAAGCTTGACAGACCTCTCGGTTGCTACACACGGTTGCTAAAGTAGGATTGGACAGTGGCTGTTTAGGGGAGGGGCTTAGCGAAGGGTCAATTGCTTGGATGTTTTATGGCTACTGAGCATTGATTCATTCCAAATGATGCTGTCCCTTTAATTTATGTAACCCCTCGTAACTTTTCCCATTTTCATTTCCCCCACCTTTTGGGTCTGGATGGTGGCACTGCTGTTATTCATAGAACTACTTTTAAGTGTTTTTTCCCCAGTCCTTTGGTTCTTTTAAGTCTTTTGTTTTTTAATTTCTGGTCCAGTTCGTTTGCAAACTTTGATACAGACCTCCCAAGCTAAATGGTTTAATCCATTAATTTTCTAAGCTTCTCTCTTTTGCTATATCAAATTATGATTGAGTAGTCAGCTTTGGTGGCTTAAATATCTAGATCAAGCAAGATCAGCCTAGTTCCCCATCTTCTGTTTCCCATTTCACTCATGGTGTTCCTCAAGGGTCAATCTTGGGGCTGTTACTGTTCACATGCTGACCTGGTTTCAGGTTACCAATAAGCGTAATGCACAGTACCACTGTTATGCTGACGACACAAGTTATACTGTATGTTCCTTTAAAATCCACTAACCATAGCAGCTTACTGCCTGCCTTTCTGATATCATTTGCTTGACTTCTCAACATTTCCTCAAACTTAATGATGACGAAATGTAAAGATCATAACCAGTTTTTATTCAGATAGGATTGCATCCTATCTGAATGAGTGTTTTTGTTTCGATAACCAAGTTTTAAGGTTGTTCAATTATGTTTCTTTCAATTCAAAAATGAGATTCTTCTTATCCTTTGTAGATTTACATAGGGTTGTCCAATTATTTATTTTTTCTCGTTTGGATTTTTGTAATGCTCTCTAGACAGGTAATACCCAAGCTTCCCTCTGTGGTATTCAATTGGTTCAAAATGCTGTTGCGAGAACTATCACTGGTTCAAGAAAACAAGATCATATAACTCCAATTCCAGCATCCCTTTATATTTCATTAGTATTAGCATTATTGTATTTCATGTTTTTGTGAATTTGTAACATTGTTCAGAAAAGTTATATAGGTAAAGTCTAATAATAATAATAATAACAATAATAAATATTATTATTATTTTATTAACTAAGGAAAAACAACAGAGTAAATGTATAAAACTAATTCTCCCTTACTTTGCATTTAACCAAAGTTGTAAATAAGCAGCAGACTTAAAGAACAACCACCTCATTTAGCATGGCTTTAGAGGACATCCATTAGGATCGCCTGAATAAACTTCACTGACAAATGAGAGGTTTATAAATATTCAGTTATGCTTGGCTCAGGTCATTAAGCTTAAAAGGCCATTAGTTGAGCTCCCTTCAATACACTGGTCAGGCCTCAATGTGATACACATTAATTAATTTTGGGTCACTTATTCCTTCTAAAAAGCCAACAAGGATTTTCACAGAGTCAACAATATCGCTTAGTTAAATGTTAGGGTCATACTTATAATCACAAAGAACTATGTTAATCTTAAGGACAACCATTTTTTGGCATAGTAAGTATGAAGGGGATTTGTGCAAGTGCAGCTCAGCTGTTAGACATTAAAGATTACTGCTGTTCAGAAAGCATCTCTGAAATATTAAAAATACAATGTAATCATTAAAAACCAAATGTAAAAAATTAGGACTATTGTGTAAACCTGGACTATTTGATGTTTGGTTTTTGTGCAACTAATTGAAGTTTTCATACAAGCTGGGGGCATACATTTTATATTTTTATTATACCTTTGAAAAAGTCGATGGTATTAGTGATTTGTGGCTGGCAGCCCCAAAATCTTGTTGAGTTATCTAGGACACTTTATTGTTTTTCTGATAAGAAATGTTGAGGATATAAATGAAATCGTCAGTGAATTATTTGGTCTTCCCAGGACTGCTAAAGACACAACAGGGGTAAAATCTCCTGGTTAATGTTGAATAATATAGCATTTGTATTTTTAAAGTACTATATAATATATTTGTGGATTACTGGACATGAATCAACAGATTACATTTTGGGGCTATTATGCACAGGAGCACTGATTGCTCGTGTTAATGCATGTATTTAAATTCTTATGATATCGTACGAAAAGTTGTGCACTACTTTTCGTACGATATCATACAAATAGATAATGAGAATACGTTGTACAGATACACCTACAGCTTGTTGCTTTAATTTGCTATCCTTTTTTAGTTACCAGATACCAGTATTTCATGTCAACAACATTGTGTTGCTATCAGTGTTTATTACTAGAGGTGTGTCTTTAAGGACCTTTGCCCTTCACTTGCATTCTTAAAATAAATTATGATGACATGATGGCATGGACATCACAATCAAACCACAATAAAATCACAAAGAGCAATAATATATACTAAACAAAGGGAGTGTTCAGTCTCAGACAAAGTAGTAGTAAGTTGAGCTTACTCTCAACAACTATCGATTACACTTCAATAACATTGTTCATGTGTTATTTGTGTGTCTTTGTGATTGTGTGTGTGACTATAAGCATGTGATTACCCTCACAATGTCATGCTTGATTATAGTAATTAGCAAATTACAGGATAACATCGAGATTACTATTCCACACACAGCTGTTGAGAAGAAAGACAGCAACGCACAGACCAAATGAAGGGGTTAGAGGATGTGAAAGCAATCTATCAATGCAAATGCCAATGTCCATCTCCTAGTGTCCCCATGAATATGAGGCAGTGGGCTGGAACCATCTATACACAGTGTATAAATCAGCGCTTAACGAGCCCTAATGATCCTTAACGATCCTATAAGCCCTTGATTAGCTGTTGATTATCAGGACGGCAGGCCAATGCAAATGCCTGTTTACCACTGGCCTTTAGCTGTTTGTGTGAAACAGAGGTAAGAAGAGATAGAGATAGAGAGAGAGAGAGAGAGAGAGAGAGAGAGAGAGAGAGAGAGAGAGACAGAGAGAGAGAGAGAGAAAGCGAGAGTGTGTGTGTGTGTGTGGGGCGGGGGGTGTAGAGTCAGGAAGGAAATGAATTTGTGTGTTTTTTTCTTGGTTTTTGTGTGAGTCGGTCTCAGCCTGTGTGTGTGTGTGTGTGTGTGTGTGTGTGCGTGCTTATGTGGGAGCCTTCAGGGATGAGGTGCAGACTTTGGGTGAAAATGTGTTTCCAATCCACCAGGCTTTGAGCAGGAAACAAAAGGGGAATTGCAGTCACCCGTGAAACAAAACAGAGACTCTCTCTCTCTCTCTCTTTCTCTCTTTGTTTCTCCACATTGCTGATATTTGCTAAAGACAGTGATCCATTGCCTTGTCTGAGATAACGGTACACAAGTTCCGTAAATGTTAATGGCATCCCCAGTCAAACTAGCAAATACTGAATTGGTCAGTCAGCCTATTTGTGTGTCTGTTTCTATTTTTATTTGAATGTATGGTTTTTCTGGTAATTCCATTGTCAGCTACATGCAAATGTTTACAGTCAGTCAGTGCTCTTCAGATGTGAATCCTATTTATATGATAAATTTAAAATGGCTGCCATAACGAGCTTGACATTGTCTATATGAAAAAATAATGAATAACCACCAGAAAGGTATCATTTGGCTGAAAATGTTGGGGCCATTGTATTGCCTACATTTTAAAGTTTTGTGTCTGATACACAATGAAGATTGATGATTTACATGGTATTTAAAGTGAATGACAATGCAAGTTCTTGTACAACATAACTAAGTCTACAGTCATTTTAGTAGGTCTGTGAGGGATGCTTTGAGCTACATGCTAATGACAGTATGCTAACATGGGCACAATGACAATGCTAACAAATTCAATTCAAAATTCATGTGTAGAAGATATCATTTTAACCATATTAACCATCTTAAATTAGCATGTTAGCAGGCTAGCATTTGCTAATTAGCTCAGCAAAGTGGTTAAATTTAAAGTCATTACAATTCCTTTTGTAGGGGATGTAGATGTCTTTGCCAAATTTCACTACTGTTGACATATCTCAGTTAAAACCACAACTGCCTTATGGTGGCATTTGATGATCAACAAATAAATCAGGAAATACAGTCAAGAAACTATTAATTTGTGCATTTGTCCATCCAATAAATGCTGAGATATTTCAGTCTGGATCAAAGCAGTGGACTGACCAACTAACAGACCAATGGACAGACCACCAGCAGGGCTAAAAGCAGTTCATATGCCTAGAGTAAAAAAGGAATTTGTTTCGAATTCCATTATGATTTAGGTCAAAAAGGAGGATTGAACAAATTGAATGAAAAAAAACTTAGTTAGGACATTCAATACTAACACCAAATCCTTTATTTTAACATTTTAACCAAAAAAGGCTTTTGTTTGCTTGAAAGTACAACAATGGATTAGAAACTTGGATCCAGCTCAGTTTTATCCAAGCAGATTACCATGAGAGAGCTCTATGAGTCTTCAGGCTTTGTGCTGCTAACTTGCTCCTATTTAATGGGTCACTATGATGCCACTGCTAGGACTAAAGATACTCTACTCACAGCTGATCAGAGTGCCTGTGCAGCTAACCAGTTGGCAGAAAAAACAAAAGCCCACACACTTTTTAAAAGCTTACTATGTCACTAGTCACTTTCAGCTACAGTAGTTTTTTAAAGCATTAAATCCCAATTACCCAATGTTTCTCCTGTTTGATTGTAATTGGCTTAATAAATCCATAACTAAACCCTTTACTAATTGAATTTACATTATGTTGTCCATGGTTTTCCAATAATTATTAAGAGGTCTTGAGCAACCTGAGTTAAATGACTCAGTCAGCATGGTATTTGTGATGAAAAGGTGAGTGGAGCTTGTGTAAGCGAATAGAGACAGACTACCAAATGAAGTCCATCTGCAAAATTAATCCTGTTATCACTAATATACCCCCACATAATTACTCTATTGAATGGAACCTCTTACCTTGCAGTTACCCAACTATCTTTTAATGGAACATATAAAGTCATTTAGTCTTTCTGAATATCATTGCCAATACATCACTTGACAGGCAAACTCATGCACACAGTTGACCAACAATGTGTCACCAATGAGGGGCAATTTATATTAGTGTATAAAGGGCTAATTTTCCTTTTTGTGTAAGGCAGGTGTGGTTTATTTTTGTGACTGCATTAGATGGCAAATAATGGAATTATTTTCACACATATCCAGTGCGCCTCCAGCAGTGACAAATATATCAGGCTGTGATTTTGCTGCATTGGGGATACTTTACCTGTAGCATCTGGCAAAGACACTGGAGAAGCGCAAGTGTGTTGATGAGGTGACACCCTGCCAAAAAACAGACATCAAAAACATCAACCAAAAATGTGACACACTGATGTCAAGCACATACACAAAAAGATCTATATAAAGTAGACTGGATTCAAATCAAAGCCCTGTCCTGCATCAGTGCAGGATGATATGACAGGATGTGGTCTGCAGGGAAAGATGAAGGCATTTCTGTTAATCTTGTGGGAGAAGAGAAATTGACAGCTAATTGTACTTCTGTGGAGTGTATTTATGTGTGTGTGTGTGTGTGTGTGTGTTCAACACACTGAGAGATGTGTCATTTTACTGTGTTTTGTGCCATATGTTGCTTCAGTTTGTGTCCCAAACTACTGTAAACAGATAAATACAGTCACTTATTTGGTACACCTGACCTAAAAAACAGCAATTTTGCTTCATGGTTTCAAAACAATGTGCTGGGGACCTTTCTATAAGGTCTTGACCCTATTGCCATCCCTAAGTTTTTTAGCAATTCATCCTGTTACAACTAAAATGGGGAATTAACCTTTTGATCTACTTACAGCTGTGTCCTGTAGATCTCACTAGTAACTCAGTTGTACCAGCTGTTGGGCTAAATAAAATAGATGATATGGCTACATCATTTCAAAAGCAGCCAAAACCACATTTTGTGTTGCTCACTGTACAGCATATCCACCTCTCAAGAATACTTCCCTCTTTTTTTCTGTGCTAGTGTTAGGCCTAAAGGATAATGGTATCGATCTGCCTGTCCATCAAACAATTTAATCCTGAGGAAAAAATCAGATGACTGATCACTCCAAATATTTTGGTGACTCCCTGACGTTCTCATGTTGCTGTGGTCCTTGATTTATACTTTGAAACCATATACTTATACAGGATATGGAATCTCAAAATCTATAAGTTATACTTCCATAACATTTGCTGTGGATACTATAGAGATAGCCATTGGTTTACATTGGAGCTGGTCTGAAGCCCAATTACTGCTTATGGTTGGTATCAGGACCTTCCAAATAAGGAGGGCAGGGTGCTCATGTACATGTCCTTCTACCTTCGACCGAAGCAAACACTGGAACATCTGGTGGTATGCACTTGAACTAATGTTAATTAAACTTACCAAAGTACTGTGACAGTAGTCTGACTCAGTGAGAGCAGCAGGTGAGCAATCACAGCTGTCAATCACAACGCCCACACGACAGACATCAAAGCTACTGCACGTCTTCAAACCCCAATAATGGAGCAGTAATTTCCCAAATGACCACCAACATACTTATTAGAGGACACACATTTAGCAATTGAGACCATAATGAGCCGTTGAAAAAAAAATATTGATTTACTCCAAAGAGAAACTGATGTTTTTGAATAGGAGTCAAATAGAGTCAGGGTTTTTTTTGGAGCCAGCATTTGTCAGCCTTTAGGAGCATTTAACTTCCGCATTCAGCCTGAAGCTGTGGTAGTTGCAGCTTAGTGGGTTCTCATGGCCTTAGGAAGAGAGTTTTGAAGACATTTAATCTTTCCCTTAGCACCTCAAAAATATTTTTTTTGTGAACATTTAATGAACGTACCACCATTTCAAATGATCAACCCTGTACATCAGAATGATTTGTTGAGCATGGCTAACGTCATGGGAAGATAATAAATGGGGGAAAAGGAACTAATATCAATGCTGATTTGATGAAACTAGCCTCAATGATTCATTCGGCCTCAATACATAGCACACTATAGACGAATCTCAATTCCAAACAAGTTATTGTGTCTATAAAGTAATGCAACTGTTCTACACTTTTCATAATATTACACTGATAAGAGATATGATGTGTGCCAAGGAAATAGTTATACACCAGGATAGATCTATAAAGCCACATTTATCCCAAAGCAGAAACTTAGACTAGCTGAAAGCGAGATGCCATATTTGCTCTCTAAAGTCATCTTTGTCTTGTTCTTAGTTGAGAAGAATTGAATTCACTGTTGTTTTCCACTGTTGTATCCTATTCTTTTCAAGCCTGAAAGAGTCACATGGTTTGAGATGCCCTTCAGATCATTGGGTAGTGCTGTTATTTAAATATGGGTAGGCTAGATGTTCACTGACACAAGTCTATCCATCCTCTTTTGACCTCTACCAGTGATGCATTTTGACCCTCTGGTATGCATCTATGCAGATATGTTTTGGTTGTTCTCACAGACTCTGAGATATTGTTTGTCTCCAATGGTCCTACCATAAACAACCCATGGGATGTAAACTGGAGATTACCTTTTTAGGGATGCAAAGGGTGGAGAAACACTGACAGTAAAAGACAGACAGATGTAGACCAATTAATTGCCCACAAAAGGCCCAATGCAGAACATTGTCAGCATGTAGAACTCAAACACCTGTGACTGACTGTGTCTGAAATCATTTGACAGCTCAACAGGGGAAATCATGACAGTCCCAACATAAACAGATGATCAGCTGTTCCACAGAGATGGGATACCAATTTCATGTGGACACACTTGGGCACATGCAGACACATAAACACAATACAGACCCCTGATATGGTAGTGTTATAATTGGCAATGATGCTTCAGTAATGTGACTATAATAAAACTAATGCTGGCTCACCTCCTATAAACAAACACACAATAGGTCAGACATTAAAATGACATGACAATCTTGCTAACAGAGCTGGCGGTTATGGCTCTGTATAGAAGTTGCCACCACAGTTATTGCAAGATCTATGCAGTGTTTGTGAATGTCACTGAATGAATGTGACTCCATGTCTATCTTAGTGTGTGTGAGGCTGTGTGTAGCACTGTGAACAATCGTTGGCAGCTAGTTGCAGAAACCAAGAATGGAAGAGTTGCCGACAGAAAAAGAAACAAGATGTATAAAAGTTATTATGCTTCAATTGACTGTCCCTCCTCCTCCAATCCTCCACCCCTCCCTCCTTTTATCTTTTGTTTTTAGCTGTTAGATTATTTTCTCCATCTCCTCCCCCTCCATCTTCCCACTTCAGAAAATAAATGAGAGAAAACAAGCACATTTAGTGGTTATTGTCTTTCTCACTCTCCAGCTCTAGCAATTCAGCGGGCTAGTGGCAAGGCACACACACACACACATACACACACACACACACACACACACACACACACAAACAGAGGCACTCTGTCACACTTGAACACATGCATTTCTACATATACACAGCTCTACATACACATCTGTGCATAAGGGCTCACACACAATCTGCAACTTGAAAGGCGCCATAAACACATTGATAAAACCATTTCTATAATAAGCCATGTTTGTCAAAATGTCATCCCACAGCCCTGCAGCCATTATCACTGCTTCAGCATTTATAGTGGCTCTTTAAATAAACGGCCCAGGCCTTCATGGCCTACAGTGATACCCATCTCAACGCCCACATACACACACACACACACACACACACACAGATGCACACAACTTCTCTCATCCCACCACATCTTTAATGGGTATATCCTCTTTGCTACAACAGAGGTCATACTGTTTTTTATATTTTTATTTTAGCTTTCTTTTTCAAGTAGCAGTCATAATTGACTGTCACTGAATATCTCAGATCATGCATCCAGAAAAACCTTGTTAGCGATTCTTCTCCTTCCTGGCTACCAAATGTTGGAAAAATATGTCCACAAAATTTGAATATTACATTTTTATATGTGAGAGGAGTTGCTTGTTATTTTTTATTTCCCTAAGCTCTATGGAGTATTTTTGCATCTTTCAGCTCGCTCATTCTTTTGGTTTTCCCGCAACTTTACTGTTTTGGTCAGTGAAATTGCTCTCATTTACCTCATTTCCAACTACAGAAGGCAGATTTTTTCAGCCAAAAAGCTCTGATTAAAACATTGTCCACTACCTGTTCAGTACCAAGTGGCTGGTGGATGAAGTTAGCTATGTGCTAGTGAACATAGTGCAGCATTTAGCTGCTTAAGAGCTTATTATGTTTCACAGGAGTGGGTTAAAGGGCTAAAAGGAGAGTGACTATTGTACTTAAAAGGAGAGTGAACATTGCAATTAAATTCACCAATATGGCTCCAATACTGTTGAATTGTTTGCCATATCAATTTTATGTGATAAAAATAATTTAACTAAATAATATTTTCTTTCAGTTTAACATGAAAAAGCAGCTCAATCTACTAAAACCCAATCATCTACTACTTCTGTATCTTACTTCTCATTACCACTTTGGACTTTGTTCCTGGTAAATGTTCATTGAGCAGTCAAAGATTTATGGTGGAATCATTATTTTACAGTCATTATATTGCTTTTAATTGTTGTAAGCATAGCAGTTGTATTTTTTCGCCACTACAGTTCGCCACTACAGCTCACAAATTTCCACAAATATCAATCTGTTCAGAAACAGCTTTGTGTTGTTGATTAAGTTCAGTTTGTGTGTATATACTGTATATTAATTTATGTAATAAATCGATGTTAAGTTTGGGAATTATAAAGCCTGAAGGCTAAAATGTTGGGCTTAGTAACCTGGCAACACCACTGCCTCATTATGACGAGCTGTCAAGAAGAGAATGATAATCCAAACCAATAATTTCTTGCCTTTTCTGCTTCTTGTTACAATCCCCCAACACCAGAATTCGCCCACACATCCACTGTACCATCACAGACACATACTGACAAGCATACACATCATAATTGATTTATACTGTCTTTGCAATAATTTGAAATTGTTACAATTTTATTTGCAGAGGTCTTACGTCATTAAAATCCAATCTATTCAGTGGCAATTTCACATTGGATTTGTTTTATAGGTATAAACAATACCGTCATACAGCATGTTCATATAGGAAAAAAGTAATGTCCCCTTGCTCGTATTTGTATGCATGAGAGGAGGAGGGCAATAACAACAGGAAGTTGGAGGGAAACATTCATCTTGTTTGAAGTCATTGTTCTTCATTCCTTACGCAGGCCAAACTAAGACAGCAGGAAACCGTAATGGATGATGGTCCAGCTTTCTTAAAATTATCCTCTGGAATATTCTCCACTTTATTGTTTAATAAATTGAGTCAAATGCAAGCAACCTGCATTGCATTTGTTGTAAAGAGCTCAGTTTATTGTCTTTGATATAACTAAGATTACCATTTTCATTCCCACTTTAAAGCTCAAGTGGTTGAAAGTGAGATAAATGAATATGTTTGCACATGCACAGTGTATGTATGAATGTGCTTTCTTCACTGTTTGATATGTACTGTATGTGTGTAGAGTATGGCTGCGCTCGTGTTTTATTACTGGGCCTACTTTACAACTTTATGAGAGCATTATTGGCAGCTTCCAGTCAAAATGAGATCTTTTCAGAGGCTTGCCCTGAGGTCAAACCTGACGGGATCCTCAGAATATTAACAAAGACAGACTTCAACGAGAGGCCATAGGGCTGGATGAGAGGTGAAGAAGACCGAGCAAAAGAAAAAGTAAAGCTTTTAGGATGCTAGAGGAAGGAATAGAGTTTGCTTGGAATCGAGTCAAATTGAGCACAGTGAAATGTAAATGTTAAAGACATAACATTAGTGAAAAAACAAACAAATCTAAAACAAAGTAATCCTGTAGGTCCATATCTATCATATCTGGGTTCATATGTAGTTCTAAATTTGAAAAATATTCTTAATAAATTACATTCTTTACAAGCATTTAGCAGATAGAAAAAGCATTTTGAGTGAGCTTCTATCAACAGTTTTGGTAATACTTTAATTTATGGTTCTTATGCTTTGCTACTATTTTTCAGGACACTTTTGCAATAATCTCCCAGAAGTAGCTGCTGTGTAACTGTTAATTCTTCTGACATTTCTTTGAATGGATTATGTGCAGTGAGAAATGTCTGTTGAATATTTGCAAATTAACAACTGTGAACCCAAATGTATTGAGTACTTACCAAATACACCTACCTAATTAAAGTTGCAAGGAGCAATGACTGGGCCCTTGCTACCCCGCACCCCCCCAGAAACACTAAAATTCACTGTAATGCCACGTCCGTCAGGTATAATGGAGGCAAAAGACTTTGCTTAAATGCATGATAGGATTCCAGGACCACAAAGTTAGTGTACTAGATGCACGAAGCACAAACTGAAAAGTGTTGTGTTTTACCTCTGCAGCAGGGGCGATTGCTCTGTGACAAAAAGGGAAGCTCACCTTCCCCTAAAATTTAATCAAATAAATTGGCACAACTGTCATATTGAATTCACACTAAAATTATAATTACATCAAATTTGCACTTGAATGCGTTTGATTTTACAACTATGTCATCCTGTAACCAGCTGTTTACTGCTGACGCGATTTCCCTATCACACACTGTCATGACAGTCTGCCACAAACTCAGAGCTTCAACAGTGGTCAATGAGGCTTCTCCGAACAGCTGTTTTGGGCCAGGGCAGGACAAGCCGGGATAAGACGGTCATTGGATGATACAACAAACTGCCCCAAGTTTTGTTAGTTTGTTCATTCATTCATTGAGCAGGCTAGTGGCTAGTTTTGAAAATCTTTTTCAGGTATGTGTTGCTGTGGTTCTATGGCATAGATGAAGCATACAACAGCCTCAATTAAACACTCCTTTTATTTGTAACTGCCTCGCTTCGACATGACAAGTTTTATGATGAAGACATAAAGTGAGCTTCCCCTGTTTAAAACACCAGCAGCTGCCACAGACCGCCTAGGTGGAAAGCGATTTTGGGCTCACTTTGGGGGGCATTGATTCCTGAGAGTAGCAAAATTGTCCGTTCTCTAGTTGTGGTGCATGTGCCTATCAGATCCATAACATATATGGGGTGCCCCTCGCCATGCTCCGAGGCCTTGGCAAGTGAGTTACTAGGGCAATACACTTGTCAAATGCTTATGCAAGCAAGACTTAAAAGTATACGCTGTAGCTTGAGTTTTTAAATATACTTTATCGCATCTTTGCACAAGGATTATTCATACATACAAAAGTAAGAGACACGAATTCAAAGCAATAATAATACATCTTCAACAATGATACATCATTCCCCCTCTCTCTCTCCCTGTCTCACTTTAGGTGGATACTCCAAGCTACCATCTGCACAACTTCAGGAACCGAGTTTTCAAGAGCTTAGGGTTCCAGAGGGGAAGGGGCACAAAATATATGATAGTGTACCAGGCCCACATAACAGAGTACCAGGGACGCAAAATACATGATAGTGTACCAGGAAAATAACTTAAAAGCTGCAATCAGTGATGAGCAGGCCCTCACACTCCTCGCATGTCGGGCTGTGATGCAGTTGGAGGGCTCGCACAGCGGTCATGTAGAGGTCTGTGCACCCGGGCTGTCAACATTGTGTGATGGGGTTAAACAATACTTCCTGAGTCTATCATGTGGCGCTACAGATCACCAACCAATTATATGTCATGCTGTAGTATATGATGTTGAGAACACACCATGTGAATTTCATGTAAATCAGATGATGTTTGTTATATGAAGCTGACTTCTTGTGTCCAGTAGGTGGCGCTATGAATTTTAGTCAATATGGATGTGTTCAGCGTGGGACCCTCATCATGTGTGAGGAATTTGGGGCAGATTGTACAATGTATGTCAGAGTTTTAACAACTTTCTGTATTAAGGCAAAACATTGAAATTTGCCACACTGCCATGCCCACCAGGTATAATAGAGGCCTGTATGGGCCTGTACATGTCTTCACACCGGGACTCTTAACAAGCACATACAATTTGGAATATCAGACAATGTGGAGTCAAGTTTTAAGGCTTTGAAATCTCAAGGCGAAACATCAGAATGTGCCGCACTGCTACGCCCACCATGTATAAAACAGGCAAAAGATTTTGTTAAAGTACGGGGACTGGAAATGGCAAAAATAGCGCCAAAATCGCAACTTGGAATCAAAATGGCTGACTTCCTTTAGGAGGGACAGTGTGGTCCCTCCAACTTTGGTGTGCATCTGGAAATGATACATTTGCATACCAAATTTCGTTCTCCCATGTCAATCTGGATGGAAGAAATTTGCATTTTAAGGTGTCCTAGGTGGTGCCATAGATCCATTTTGCCACACCCATTTTTGGGACCCATAAGATATCAATTTTTTCACCAGGTTTGACGCGTGTGCAAATTTTCATGAATTTTTGCCAAAAAGGCATTTGTTTTGGAAGAAAAAACGCAGAGCTTTTCCTACAGACACAACTGGGCCTTCGCATTGTGAAGTGCTCGGGCCTAACAAGTTTTTCTTTTCTTAGAATTTGTACCCAATTGCAGAAGCCTACCATTTTTATGCAAGAGCCCTCCAGATGACAACAGTGGCAATGTTTCTGAGCTGGCAGCCCTTCTTCAGATGGAAAATCGTGAAAGCTTTGATAAGCCTGTTTACTTTGTAGTTATAGTAGTTCAGTAAGGAACAAGACTGTGACACTTGCGGGTCTGTTACACCATACCATTGTTGCTCTGCTCGTTTGTAGATGGCAATGGAAGTTCTCTTACAGCATGCACAGTGTGAAAAGAGTTTGACAGCTGTCATTCATTATCTGGGTGGCCTATGGACACTCAGCCCATTGCCACATCAAAACAAGCTCAGCAAGAAGATCGAACAAAAACAAAACTGAGCACTTGTCAGTAACACTCTTGTCAGCAACAGGATGCAAACACTTCTGTAACAGGGCCTCAATTTAGACTACAGAGTGCATTTACATGGTGCAGGAAAATGACACTGTTTCAGTAAATGTCAGTATCAAAGATCTTGGAAATGATTTCCTGTCTAAAGACATTTATTTAGGCACATCGTAGTTAGCCCTGTACAAAAATACAGAAAGTCTGAGTCATCTACAGTAGTTCTTTTGAAAAGGTGCTGTAGGCTCAGTGTGTGTCTGTGTTTATATGGTCAGGTCAAATATTTGAGATTTAATTATGAAGTAGCTTCAGATGACTGTCAGTTTTAACTATGTATCCACTGAACTGTGGAAGGCAGAAAAGGTGTCCGACCAACAAAAACTCTTAATCTCAGTCCCAAATTAACAGTATTAGCCCAGGTACACCAGAGAAAATACATGCTAAACCTGATTATACTAGAAAATCCCATTACTCATTCAAATGCCAGACAGTGCAGCATGCTTTAGTCTTCCAAAGAGCCTTTCAAAGAAATTCACCACAGCTTTTAAGATTCTGTTTGAAGCTGCAGATGCACTCTAAAAGAAATATACTAATTTAGGAAAACACAACGAGACACTGCGCCAATAATTGGGTAGTTTTCGGAAAACAGGGTTTGCCATGCAGCAAACATCTCTCCAAACAATTATTGATGTCTTTTGCATTTAGATTTCCTTGTAAACTGTATGCCAATACGTCAGTATGTGCAATAGCAGGAATTTGGCACTGGTAAACGCTATTATCAAAGTTATTAGTTATACTGTACTGGTGTCCGAATATCGATTGTGGGAAGATTTTTTCTTGGATAAATACATGAACCAAGACTTTTATTTCAATATTTCTTATAGATCAAATCTAAAGTTTAAAAATCTCTTTATATGTCCTCCTATTTGATTGTCTTGATTCATACCATAAATTGTTGCTCAATTATAGGGGGACACTAGAGAAGCTTATAAGTAATCACAAAATATGACATCACATTATAAAGTTGGAGAACACATAGACTGTGGCATTAGTTTTTAAACAGTTATTCTTTGTAACATAATGAATTAAAGCTTGCAGGGCTTCGGGTGTGTTTACTACAACAAACTGAATTGGTCACTTTTGGATGTTGCCTAAGTCAACAGATCAATTTAGTGAATTCGCAAATCAAGTGAGACCAACACCTAATGCAAACTGCAAGCTAGAAAGACTTCAAACCAAGAATACTAATTTGTCTTGGACAGCATGAAAAAAAAGTTCTAGTAGTTTCTTCACATTAAAAAAACAAAACATCAATCTTTTATTAGGACCCAAAGCAGCAACAGAAAAAATGCATTTAATGCTTGGTGGTCTTAGCAAACAGATTAAAAACCACATCACAGACCTGGGAGTGATTTTAAACTATGATTTAAATTGATTTAAATCGTGTTAACATGATCATTAAAACATCTTGTTTTCATCTTAGAAATATTGCCAAAGTCAGACTTTTTAAACTCTGAAATCATTTGAAATGCTCATTCACGCTCTTAGTACAAGATGTATAGACTGTTGTAATTCCCTTTTGACTGGATTACCTAAAAAGTCTATAAGAAAACTACACATAGTTAAGAAATGCTGCAGCCAGCTAAAACAAAAACAAAGAAAATGGATCACATCACCCCACTGCTGAAGACACTGCAGTGGCTACCTGTATCTTTCAGAATCGATTTTAAAGTTGTTTTTTTAAACTTGTTTATCAAGCTTTAAATGACCTTGCTCCTCCCTACATCACAGATCTTTTTTTCATTTTATGTTCCAGTCAGATCACTAAGGTCCTCCACTGCTTTTCTTTTTAATGTTTATATGCCCCATAAAAGTAACGGTGATGCTGTCTTCTGTTTTTATGCCCCTAAACTGTGGAGCACACTGCTTCTGGAAATGAGAATGGTATACTCTCTCCATGGTTTTAAAAGGAAATTAAAGAACTATCTTTTTAATCTGGCTTTTAATTCAAAATATGTTATAGCTTCAATTTTTAAATTGAAATCATTGGCGTTTATATTATTTTGTTGTTTGCTTTTTTCCTTTGTTTTATTGACTTTTATTTATTTATTTTCAACATTTTATTGTTTTATTGTTGTAATTTTCAGTCAAAATGTTTATTATTGTCTACTATTTTTGTTTCTATTTTTTGTCTGTGTTATGTAATCCTGCTATGTGAAGCATTCTGAGCTGTAGCTATGTTTGTATGAAAGGTGTGATATTACTTAAGTTGAGTTGAAAATGTGTAAAACAAACAAAAAAAAACTATTGGTTTTCAATTGCTCATTCACATGTCACATCAGTGCTAATGTGTAAAGACGTACCTGGTTGTATCAGTTGGCCATCAGAACACCTTTATAAGATGGTTGAGGAGGTGACCTCAGGAAACACTTATCTGGGTTGACAATACCATGGAATGACTCCAGTCAAAGCATCAGGGAAAGTATTTGTGATCTGAAATTGTAGAAAATAAACACTGTTGATCTGTCAGGAATCACTGAAGAATTGTAATAAGCTCACTTACAGGTTAACAATTCAATTATTTATCTCCAAGTAATGCCAGCAAAATAATTATTAATAGACTGACTTAATAACAATTTTCAAATAAAAGTCTGTCATACTGTGAATCTACTCTGGTACTCATACTAGGCACTGAACAGTCCATCAGTTTAGACATCATTAGCAGAAGCACAATAGGCATGTGCAGCAAGGCAATTAAGCTAGCACACAGTAATAAATGGTGGCTAGACAAACAACTTTTAACAAATGCCCAAAATATGGAAATAAACAAGTGAAATAGTAGCAGGTATGAGGCTTAATTAGTACTTAACGTTGTGTCATTCAGGCACACAATAAGGCAGGAGAGCAGGAGTAAATCTCTACACACAACTCAGTTGAAGCAATTGACCACTAAGTGTTGAAGTCACTGGCTCTGGCTTAATTACCATATATGTCAAAACCGTGTTTACAGCTTGTAAACACGAGTTGATGAACCCAATTCATCAGAAGAAGAAAAAAAACGGTTCTATCTCGAAACAAAATAATATTCCTTTTGTATTTTTGGGGCTTTTTTCTTAGCTGTCAGAAAGTGTGTTTTATATATGCTGTGTAGAATGACTGATTCAAATGACTGTACTGAAAGTACTCATCCATAAACATTATTCCATTCTCACCATTTGATGCTTTTTCAGCTGGAGAAATGTATTCTAAATATTTCATCAAACTATTACTGAACCAAATACTCTAACTGACATTCCCTAAACAAACAATCATATCACGTGTGAAATTGGATTTCCTATAAAAACAGCACACAGAGTAACCATGTTTGTGTTGACTTTGTGTTTTGCGGAGACAGACAATTTGTATACTATGTTTAGCGGTAGCACAAGCCCTTCTCAGCTATCCTCGCTGAAGAATATGGCTACGAACGGGTGTTAAATCACCTACAGGAGCCATTTTCTCCCCCCTGCCTGTTTCACCCTTTACTTTCTGTCCTCACTCTCACTTCTCATCTGACATTCACCTCCTTGCGTTCACCTCCATTACCATTCTGTTCACTGAGCTGATATTTGAACTAATGAGAACGATATAAAGTCAGAAGATGAGGCTGTATTCACTCTGTAATAAGTCTGCATGTATGTATGCGAGTGTGTATACGTGTGTAAGGAAACGTGAAATATGTACACTGTAGTGCTTCTGAGAATATATGTGTAGATTTATGCTTTGTGGGCCTGTGTAAAGATGATCATATATATGTTTTTAATTTGATTTCTATTTCTAGTTAAGTTTCAGTGGGATGTTCTCTGCATGTGTTTCTAACTGTATGTGTATCTGTGTGTGGGTGGATGAGCGTGTCACTAAGAAACTACATTAATGCAGAGTAGGATTGAGTTGAGATAGTGTCCCTCTGGTTTCTTCTTGTTTCCTTTTGTTTTCATGTACTGTTTTGCATATGTGGGTTCTGTCTGTCACACACGCAGACAGATGGCAGCCAGGCCTATCTTATGTTTATCAATGCGGCTTATTTTTAATGTTATATCCCCCACAGGTATGCATTATGTGCTATTACCACTTACACAACAATAAGGTACCACGAGTCACACAAACAAACAAATTAGCACAGGATTTAAACAAAATGTCAGATTATTTTCTCTGCTCTTTCTATGCTTTTTATACCCCCCACCCCTCAACCCCCTGGAACAGCAGTAATTTCTTTGAGTGGCAGCTACCATGGTGAGGTTGTTTGTTACTATAGAGAGCAGATATTAGTTTTGGCTGCATATGTAATCAGGTTTAACCTAGCTCACATTCACACACACACATACAATAATCATACATTACTATGACATATCTGGAACAGAAATCCAAACACAAAGATTAAATATTGATGTTTAATATTGCTGGTATCAACAAGGTAAACTTTTACATTGAAGACCCAATCATTCTGTTTGAATTAGGGCAGTGTTACTCACTGTACAGCTTTTGAGCCCAATGCAGTTTGCCAAGCTTTAATTGGTGGCAAATTATAATTATAATATTGACATTATGACAATGCAGTTAACACATATAATTCATAAAATACTCAAAACAGCCTGTACATTTGTAAATATAGCCACTGTATTAACAAATCTGACAACATTCCTCAGTTGTGTAGTAATGTTAGTTTGGCTATTGCAGGTTCTTATTTTAACATGTTGGATGGATTTCTAACTATAAAGTGGCAAACTATATCTTGAAAAATAACACAGTGAGACAAGTGAGGAAAATGAGGAGCATGCAGCAAAGAAAAACTCAAAGTGATGCCAGAATAGGGACTTTTAGGCAAACTGCAGAGGCCAAAGTTTTAAAAAAGAAAGATATAAGCTGTACAAGATGAGGGCAGGGAATTGAAGGAAAAAAAAGAAAATGGACAGACACGTTTACTGTCCTCTAAGGATCGAGTCCTTGGTGAATGATAACCTAAACCCCTCCAGTCTTAAATGAAATAACTTAAGGCACTAGCCTGCTGCTCATCCACAGACCAACTTCTACAGCATAGTGTTAAACTGACTTGTCTTTTTAGATTGCATGGATCTTGGTTAGTTTCAAACAAAAATAATAAAATGCTCTTTTTTTTGGTTACAGCAGAATTATTGTTCACAGACTATGTGAAGCAGTCAAATGTGAAGCAGCTAAAGGGATTACAATTGTCCTACACAACCATTAGGAGCCAGAGAGAAGACATCAGCAAGGACATGAGACACCAATTACTGGCTGATCTGTTGGCAGTGCAGTGTTTCAGATACTGACATGAGAGATGTTGCTCGGTTCTGTGGTTTCCCTGAACTCTCTCAGAAAAGAGAACTCTCGAGAAGAAGTATGTTTACTTTCACTGGACAAACGAGGGGTGAGGATATTCTAACTGCACTTCTGGCATGTTATGATGAAAAAAGTCAAAGGTCAAAACCTCAAGCAAAGAGACAAAGAGATGGGACTTATTAGTCTAAGGATATAAACGAGTTGAAATGCTCAACTTTTTCAGTCTTCACTGTATCATATGCAAGAAATTACAAATGACAAAAGTGTTGTAATGGTTGTGCATATTGTCTCTAGCGCATTAACACTTTTAATAGAAGACTATGAATGGAAGTATGGTGACTTGATGCATGGTGATGTGAGATGGTTGACTCATGAAAAGGTGTGTGAAAGGTTCCTGAGTCACATCCTTAAGATTTACACTTTCCTGGACAACAAGGCCAGAGTTAAAAGACCCGCACTCTAACCTAACCTCACCTTGACTGACATCACCAGTCACCTTAACAATCAGAGCTGAGAGTCCAGAACAAAATAACGGCCCTGTATAGACCTGAGAGGGATCTCATCCACTTCCTAAAACTCAGAGCTGTCATCACAAATGACTGCAGCAGCACTTCAGGATTTGCTGAAGGAGATTTTCTTCATTGGAAACTACTTCTGGATGTATCGTTTCTCTCACTTCTTCCATCACACCACTGTGCCCTTCTTATCTTGCTGTTCTGGAAGTGATGCCCGTCTTTGTAAGTAAATACACATGAGTTAACATTCTCAACCACGAACACAAGTTAGTATAAGGTCTGGAGTTTGCTAGAGGGTCCTCAGGGAATGAATGTAAGTCAGTTTAATGTTCTCCAAAGTGACAAAGCAAGTTAGCTTGTGTGCAGGAGTTTGAAGCTAAAGCAACTATGAATCAAGCACTTTATATTCAACACACACACACACACACACACACACACACACACACACACACACACACACACACACACACACACACACACACACACACACAAGATAGCAATTTCTAGCTGTCTCTTTGTCTTTGTGTGCATGCCAGTGTGTGTCTGTATTTTGTGTCTGTGTGTTTCTTTTTAATCTCACCAATGGTCAGCTTTGGGTTTGTTTGTTTGTCTGTGTATCTTTTTCTTTGTGGGTTTCATTCTGTGACTGTGTCTTAAATCTTCTCTGTGTTTGTGTTCTTACAGTAGGTGTGTGTGTGTGTGTGTGTGTGTGTGTGTGTGTGTGTGTGTGTGTGTGTGTGTGTGAAGCAGCAGAAAAGCCATGCAGCTAGATTCCTACTCATCACTGTCAAAAACAAATGACAAAGGTGATATTCAAATTACGAATATATGCAAATGAGACCCCATGTTTTACCCAAGGCTTCCTGAAACAGCTGTCACCTATGGACAACTTTCTTTTAGAGGCGTCACCAAGCAAACAAGTGCAAGTGTTCACTTCACTTCACCTAGTGTGTGTGTGTGTCTATGTGTGAGTGTGTGCGTGTGTGTGTGTGTGTAGGGAGGGGGGGCATATGCCACCCCAACCAGGAGGTTTGACTTCCTTGGCATAGAAACTATTTTTGCTCAGCATCTCTCTATAGGTGCACGACAACTGTCCCTCCACTGTCTCTGCAACTGCAGCTGTCTTGGTTACCAGGGCCTCTGAGGGTGGTTGTTAAGGAAACGTCTCCAGGGAAACCGGAGGAGGGAAACGAGAAGGAGGAGTGCAGGGTCCCTGACAGTTCAGAGATGTTCAGAGACAGAGATGTTTTCTAAAAGTGGAATAGACGAGCTGGGGAAGACACTAAAGCGGCAGATGGGACACATTGTTTCGTGCTGCTCTTTAAAGATAGTTACTGAGACGTTTGAAAAAAATATGAAATGGGTACTTAAAAAAAAAAAAAAAAGAATATCAATCAATAAATGTAAAGTCAGCAAGTGCAAGCACAGCTCTTTGTTCCTTTTTGAGCCATAAAGACACAGCAATATGTGCAGTAAATCTCATTTCATACTACTGTAAATCACATTGTTAATTAGCAGAGGCTGCTCTTCTTGACAATGTTAATACTTGTTTATGGTAATTCTGGAATGAATTATAGGACCAGAAAGATAGTTTTTTAATGTTTTGTCCCATTAAAAACAAATTTCAAACTACTACCATATTTTCCATATTTTAAAGCACACGCAGCTTTCAGATTTATTTCCTGCTATTCAGCACATACCTTAGAATTGACTTCATAATAAACTAAAGGGCACATCATGCTTGTTTGTGATTTTGTTCTTGATTGTTTTCATACTGGTATAATGTCAGATGTGTATGTAAAGCATGATCAAGGTTCCGAAACTTGAGGTGAAGTTTCCATGCTGAGTTAAGAAGGAGCGAAAGGAGTAAAATCCTACTACTAGTTTGTTTATGTAGCCAAGATGAATCTTCTGGAGGCTGGCCAATCAGAACAGGAGGGCGGGCTCATCTGTAGGCAGGTATTAAAGCTGTAAAGGACCAGTATAAGATGATTAAGGAGTTTCTTCAAATGTAAACCATGCAGAAATATTCCTGTAGAGCCCCAGAATATAAATACCTCGGTAAAATAGAGATGTGCACAATATCTTAAAACCCAATGCTATTTAAATTTTGTCGAAGTTATCTTATCATCCCGTGGTAACATAGTTAGAGGTTGAGACTGTTTTCATAAATATTACTTGTTGGATGCAAACTGCTGACCAAATTCAAATGATACTTTTTACACAATGTTAATTATTTTCTCTTCTTTTGTTGTCAGGTAACATATTAATGCAATGCTTTCTGGCCCCAAATTTGCACATTTGAAGTTTATTTTAATGTACTGTGATGAAAATGTACCAGGGCGTACCACATCTCAAGTATCTTTGAATTTTCTCATTTTTCATATTATACTGGCAGCAGTAGAAAAGAGTGATTATCATAAACAAGGAGTTACAAACCTGACCCTTTCACATTTATTCATATTCATGTATCATCTCAAATGAATTGATTATTATGGGAAATTTTCCTTATGTCTGACAGATAAATGCATTTGTAAATGATCATGCTCATTATGATTATATTGATATTCCATTCAGAGTCTCAGTCTTCCTGCGTCAGAAGCTTTTTCCTTCCTGTGCATAACAGAATTTAAATTTCAATGCAGTCAATACATCCTGTGAATAAGTTAACAAATATACAAGCATCAGCCTTCAAACATCAGCTGAACTGCAGTAATTGCATCTGTCTGGTTTTGGCTAGGGGTGAGTGAACATAATACACTGACATACATTTAACTGAATGTCTCTACTGTTTCCACCCTGTTAGTGAATCTGGCAAATGTGTGAGAAGGAGGTATTGGTGGTGGGTGACAAGAGATACAGTGTTGATATAATTAAAATCTAATTTTGAGGGTTATTACTTTTTCACCTGATTTCATCTAAATCTGGCAAGTTTTTGCGAAGGGAGAGATGAGAAAATATAGCAAGAGACAGAGAAAGAGAAAGAGAGAGAGAGGTGACAACAGAGACTGAGAGTCTCCCTGTAATAATTAAACCTCCCTTTGAAGGCTACCCTTTGAAGGGCTCTTTTCTCAACACCCAGCGACTGTGCAGCTAAAAAAGGAACTTCCCTTTAAAGTCATAACATTGATGACGATCTCAGACCCCTCCGGTCGTCGTATGAAATTTGTGCTTTGACAGTTTGTTTGTGAAAGAAAATTAGCTTGCTGCTCCCTCGCAGGACAGCCACTGACTTGTCTAATTCCCCCTTTGAAGTCATGGAGGGAGGCGTTTGTTTGTGTTGGGGGTGTGGGAGGAGGCGTCGCCGCTGTCAGCCCTCTGGGGAAAAAAAAGGATGGGTGTGTGTGTTCGGTTCTTGCCTAGGCACTTTAATCAATTTATTAATTAGCAGCAATTAGGCTATAGCTTTAATTAGGAGCTGATGGTGATTTGATGAGTTGTAATTGTTGTCTTCTTCAGTGTCCTCGGAGTAAGGGAAAAGGGGATGTGGAGAGAGAGAGATTGAGAGACAGGTGAGAAACTGAGTGAGGTAGAGGAGGTGTAAAGACTTGAAATGGCTGTGTATTACATGCATTACATATTGCTGTGCTACAAGTACATTTCACAGAGAATTAATGAACAGTTTGAAGGCGAACTCTCCTGCACTAGCTGGTGGTATCACTGTGGCTGTGTGTGTGTGTGTGTGTGTGTGTGTGTGTGTGAGACAGGACACCTCCTTGAGATATTTGAGCAAACTTGAGGCTGACAAGGCCATCACTGTAGCATGTAATTACAGTTGGCATGGCACACTGTTTATGGGAATATAAGTTAGGTGTCTGCATGTGTGTGTATGTACTTGTATTTTAGTGTATATGTGTGTTACAAAGTGCAATTACAGATTTAAAGCCAGGAGTTCAAAAAAAAGAGAAGAACAAAAAAAAAAAGATCCTGACTATCCCTCTACAAGTGTAAGATCACTTTTAAAATGAATCATGTTAAACGAGGAAATGTGTAGAGACATCCTGTTTAAACACAATACAATTAAAAACTGGTAAAGTTATATTTAGAGGACATGAAGGGGTTGGTTGGCTTGTGTAACTATCTTGTTTTTCCTCTAACTTTTTCCCTGTGCCTTGAACACCTACACCAATTATACATCCACACTACTCTCCTGCTCTGTTAGAGTGATATAAGTGTGCTTTATATACAGTAGGTCTTAGGGCATTGGTTGCAATGGAGACACTGTTGTGGTGTTACAGGATAGAGGGTCTCAATTGACAGCAGCTCTTCAGATCTTTGCCAGGAAAAACTATCAGACTTATTGAGGAAGTTGACTGTTGATTGATGGGTTCAGGATGTTGTCTTGGTGAGGACTAAATCTGCTGCACTGGGTACAGTATGGATGAGAGAGGACCTTGTTCACATATCCTATGTTCTATATGATATGGCCTTCTTCTAAACACATATTTTATTCAGGGTAGGAACAGAAAATGCATACCAATAGTACAAATTATTAAAAGCCCTGTAGTCATTCATGCTATAGAAAGGCCATGCACGTCTGCTAACTACCAGACATGATTTTTTTGTATTATTCGCAGCAAACTTAGGCAGTCATTAAGGTGGCACAATTAAGAATGTAATTCTCAACCACTGCACCACTCTATCACTCAAGTACTCGCCCTGCTTTCAGAGACAGGCTGAATTTATGGCTTATTAATAGTCAACTGTGCACATTAGACTGGTGCAGCAGTTCTCTTCTTGGTTCCATCTTGTTGACTATCTGGTTTGTTTTGACTATCTCCCTGATTCCGTTTGTAAAAAACTCAATGTATTTGCAAAGTTTTCATACCTTTGATTTTGTAAATTGTCAATTTATTCTATGTTTAAACATTGAAGCAAAGATAACAGAGGGTTTACAGTTTTCAAGTCTACAGTTGATTTATAGTATTTTTGTTGTTGTTAACAGATCCCATTAAAAATCCAAAATCACTTAATTGATCCTACCAACAAGTACCAATAGGCCTCACTACTATAAGTGACCTGCTCTCTCTCTCTCTCTCTCTCTCTCTCTCTCTCTCTCTCTCTCTCTTTTAAATGACTGTAGTCCCTGTAGTTTATTTTGAGTCAATCCCACATACTGTGAATGGGCATTCTACTGTAAATACTTACCAACGCATATTAATCCGCAGTTGAAAATAGTCCCCAACACATGTATTGTTTATCCCTCTTAGCACAATACTGTGTCAAGCTGTTGCTGGAAATTATTGAAGCTCTTTTATAAATGAAACTATTATTTGTGACTTGTTTTTAAAGAAATAAGTCTTTGTTAAAAGCAAATGAGCTTGAGAAGTCAGAAAGTATTGAGAGATGGCCTGACACATTGTTGCTGGTCATCTTTTAATGGGATTTGTTGACAATAAACCTCACTCCTACTGTACATGAATGTTTGGCAGATGCTAGGAATAATTCAGTTTGATTAATGTAATTTTTCAGCAGCAAATAGCCATTTGAGACGTGTACATTTGAGAATGATCATAAAAAGGAGAACATTTTGTGGGAATTAGAGCTAATGAAAGTCACAAAATACTGTATATATCTCCCCTTCACTACAATTCACTTACACACACATACGCTCACCAACTTGCAGACTCTCTCTAAAGATCTCCTTCTGTACAGTTTGTGATTATCAATTTTTAATCAGGAAAGTAGATCTAAGCTGAATATTCTCCTCAAAATGGGTTTGCCTGCAAATAGAAGTGGTAATATCATATGGTGTGGATGGTACTTCTGAATCTCTCAACTCACAAGTTGTCACGCCACAGTGTTATCCAGTGTTATCTGCAAACACATCATTTTATTTATACTTTTCTTCTTTCAATAACAGACTCTGCTTTTCAATTCTGTCTCTTCTATCTATCTCTCTCTCTCTCTTTCTCTGTCATGCACACACACACACACGCATACACACTCAGGTAATGCTGCAGTGATTGCTGTAAGTCTCAGTGATTATGTTTCAGGGCAGATACAGGCTTATCCACATCCCGAATCTGGTAGGAATGGTGATGGCAGCATCAGCATCAGCAGAGGGTGCAAGGTGCAGTGGAATCAAGGCAATACTTTACTGAATTATCCTCCCCGCAATAAGTTTCCTCAAGTATCTTTTCTCATCAGTGGAATGATTACTGTAGGAAGTTGTAGAGGGTTTTCAGGCCACTCGAAGATGTTTCGGAGAATGAGTCAAATGAAGATAAATGAATACTCACACACAGTGGTGATTTGATGTTGTGCATAGCGCATGACCACGCTTACATGAGTTCATGTAAAGCCTCACATACTTGAGACAAACACAGCTGTTACTGCTCATGAGGAATTAGAACTAGATTCATTCTGCAAGCCAGAAACCTGAATCACTAAGCTTTGTTACTTGATAACATTTTTAGATTACGGCTCACAAAACACAATATATTTATTTGTACATATCAATAAAATGCTTACTGGTTAACTCTGAAGAAGAAGACAAGAAGCAAGAGAATTAGCAACTTTTGTTTGTTTTTTTATGACATTTTTTTTCTTTATCCAAACAGCTGAGAGACAGAGATGTAAATTCTCTTCAACTCAATGCATCAACTTGACTGTTTCCTCTAAAATTACACAAGCACACACACCAAATTACATAACCAATTAAAAAAAACATGCATATACTCAAGACACATGTGCACACACACACGCAAAGATACAAGGACAAATGTACACTCACACACACACACAAACACAGACACTGATGCAACATAACAGCAACAACTGAAGCAGTGCTCTGATGATAATTACTGTAGCTGTGGTGTGGATGCCTGAAAGAAAGTGTTTGTGGACTGCAGATGAGAGAAGAGGCTGGTCCACAGTGAAGTGGCATCATGCCCTGAACAGACACACAGCCCAAGAGCTTCTGCAGAGTTTGTCATGGCGCAGCAGGATGCCCACACAGAGTTGAGATAAGACCGGAACATCAGACACTGAGGCCGAGTCAGGCCAGATAGCAGGACCAGAAAAAGCAGCAAAACTACCCTATATGCAGGTAAGGTAGCTGCGTTGGGGCTTGTAACAGTTTGAGGCCCACACACAAAGGCCCCTCTTTATCTCACCACTATTAGAAGATCTCGAGCATCTCAAGCACTGAGTCTACACAGCCAATAAATATACGTGATGGCATTCATTCACCAAATAAATAACAATATAATAATATAAAACAGTTAAACATATACAAGCACTGGTGATTTTATGTTTAAAACGTGCAGTGTGCCTGTGTAGAATTCTGGCCTATGGTTATTATGGACATGCATACTAATATACTAAAAGCACTAGTTGTTCTACTGAGCAAGAGCTGAGTAAGACAACTTATAAGGTCACGGATTATGTGTTCATAATCAGTGACACCTCTTCTGGTGCTAGTCTATCACAATCTTGGCCGTGCTATTACATCTTCACTTCAGTCCAGTGGTCAGTTTTCTTTGTAATCATTTCATTTAGCTGTCAACTGTGCAGCGCATTCCATCATTGCTCATCATTATAAAGCTGCATGCTTTCTCTTCTTCTTAAGTTATGTTACATCTGATAGTGATGGCTAGGCCTGCATTGACTATCTTGCATTGTGGCCCTGTGTTGACTTGTTATACCAGAGACCAGAAACAATGTCTCTGAATTTATTTAAAATCTATTATAATATATCAAGTTGGATGAAAACTGAAAAGCACATTAAAACTGTAAAAGGACTTTTCACAGCTCAAACAACCTCACTGAACAGCAGTTCATGAATAATAGTAGTAAGGTGCTCTGAGTAAGTTAAGCTTTACAGTACTTCAAAGTCAAGGTCACAACATTCCCAATGCATGCACACACACACACACACACATACATACACACACACACACACAGACATATACTACCATGTACAGCCATGGTTTCCAACTGAAATTGGTTCCCTCAAAGACAGAAAGACATCACACACACATGCCTGCATGCGCGTGCATACACACATACATATACACACACACACATACATATATATACACACACACACACACACACACACACACACACAGGCACGTATACACTGCAAATGTTACAGTGAAAAAACAGTGAATAAGTGCTGTGACAGTGCAAAGCAGCCTCAGCAGGGGCACTAGTTCAAAGTATTAAACTAAAAAAAAAGCCCAAGAGTACAAACAAAAAATGGAGTAGAGAGAAAATTCCAATAAACAGCAAAAGATGAAGAATTCCACAAGCTCATCTCTTGATTTTTTTTTATTAGGAGATAGCAAAAAGTGTTATTGGCTGTGTGCAATCTAAACTGTAAACACGCAGCTCTTTAACAGGATTTCAGGAACGAGAAAGATGTTCCTGGAAGTTGAAGTTGTCTCTGAATTGCTATCAGTAAAATATGTCCACTATGACCCCCACAAATGCCAAACCTGCTGTCACTATCTAAATGCCAATAGCATTTCTTTGATTTTGTCTCTTCAGATGAAGCACAATGAACACAAGCAAGTACAAAAGAACAATAACAACTAGTCAGACCGTCCTGATGTATTCTTGAAAGGTTTATTTTCCTGTGAATGTGCTCCTCTGTTGTTTGGAAAGCCTATTTATTTTTATTTAACCTAGCTGATTTCATTTTCGATGAGCTGAATGGATGCAAACTGTAGCGACTCATGCTGAGGAACAAATAATGCCTTTGAATTGTACAACACACCTCTATTAAATTAGATTAGTAAATGTTCTGTAGTCATAGGGGCAGAGGCCTATCCCAGCATGCATTGTACTGAAAGCACTCTGAATAGGGTGCTAGTACATTACAGTGTAATAAACAAAGGTGACAATGTTGTAACTTTAGGTCATTAAGCAAAGGCGGAGCCCTCTACTGGACTCTATGGTTAATACTCTCCTCCAATCACCCACACACAATTGCCCAATGAAATTTGTATGTACGTAGCCAGCCAGTCAGGACACTGATTATATGTCTCTCATGCAGTATAAAAGGAGCAGCTTCCATCATCTATTGTAACGGTCTTCTGACTGGACTCCCACAAAAAAGCATTAAACAGCTGCAGCTCATTCAGAATGCTGCAGCTCGAGTTTTAACCAGAACAAAGAGATCAGAGCACATTACTCCAGTTCTCAAGTCTTTACACTGGCTCCCAGTCAGCTATAGAATAGACTTTAAAGTTCTGCTACTGGTCTACAAATCACTGAATGGTTTAGGTCCAGAATACATAAATGACATGTTAGTAGAATATAAACCCAGTAGAGCTCTGAGATCTACTGACTCAGGTCAGATAGTTGAGCCCAGAGTTCAAACTAAACATGGTGAAGCAGCTTTTAGCTGTTATGCTGCACACAACTGGAACAAACTACTAGCAGAACTGAAATAAGCCCCAACAGTGAACACTTTTAAATCCAGGTTAAAAACACTTCTCTTCTCCTGAGCTTATGAATGAGCTCTTTTAAAGCACTTTATATGTTAATCTTTCATTTGCACTCTATGCCCTTTTAATGATTTTAAAGCAAATCATTATTAATGCTCTATTCTAGCATTTTATTTCTCTCTTTCTATTTTTCTGTACTTTGTTTTTATTATTAGTGTGTGTGTGTGTGTGTGTGTGTGTAGGTAATTTGTTTCTCAAATTACATGTTTTTCTGTTTTATGTAAAGCACATTGAGTTGCCATTGTGTATGAAATGCGCTATATAAATAAAACTGCCTTGCCTTGCCTTGCCTTGCCTAATATCATCCACATGCATAAAAATACAACATTCTTTCCCCTCTGTTGCCTTGGCCAACACCTTGCAACCTCAGGAGTTGCCCAGCTCCTTCTGCCTCTTCTGCTGCCAAAGACCAATCAAGACAAGAACACCTACTATGAATAGAAAAGGGCACAAGCCCTGAGCTATCCCTCCAGGCTCACAATTTCCTAGCCCTAGCTGAGCTCCCATTCCAAAACCATTTCAGTGGATTGTATTGGAGCTGCTAGGTCCATAGACAAAGGGCTCCTCTTGTGCTTATAGAACTAGGGTTACAATATTCTGACCTTTGTTCTCACACAGGCTCTGCCCTCTATTGGATTCTATGGGTGCAGTAAGTGCACCCATAGAATCCAGCTCAATGAATGTTTGCCACGTTGCCACATGTCACCGATTGCCTCACTCTCTCCTCATAGCACACAAACAGCTATTTGACCTGCACTCACATGGGGAACGTTCACCAAGCGCAGGATGGCAAACTACCATTGCAGACAATGCATGTGCAGGAGAACAGTGGAATGACTGGATGGCCCACCACAATGAGCCCTAACTCCTACATGACAGTCAGTGCTGTCACTGTTGCTCCCCATTGCTGACTGAGTACTGCCTCCTTCAGGGCCATCCATCTGGATTCTTACAGATCAGCCAACAGACTGACCAAGTTGAGCACAACTCACATATGTGTAAAATGTATCCGCAGAATTCTTCATGTGAAGATTCTGTTTGTCCCATACTTCACTACCATACAGCTCAATGGGGATAATGAAAATTAAACATTTTAATTGTCATATTTTAATTGGAATTAAGAAATTTAAAAAGAATCTCTTCATTGCATTTAGAACTCCTTTCTTTCAATGCATTCAATGCCATGCTGAAACTCCTTGATGCTGTTATGGTTATACCAAGGTAGGATAACTCATAATATGCTCAATTATATGATTATTTGTAGTAAACTGGTGTTTGTTCTCCTGATATCTGGGGCATTTTTGAAAAATCACAACATTGGTTATCTTCATACTAACTGTCAGGACCCAGTTGTGGCAGTATTTTGCTAGTATGTCCAGCTGTAGTCTGTGTTCAGAAGGAAACAGAAGAGCAATGTCATCAACTTCACCTCTCAGAGGAGCAACAAATTGATCCAACTGAACAGCAAGTTCATTCTTATGCACATTCAATAAAGTTGGACTTAAATTGCAACCCTGACAAACACCTCTTCTCTGGGTGAAGAATTCAGTTTCTTTGTCTCCTATTTCAACAGCACACCTATTTTCAAAATGATTGATTTAACCAGATCAAACATTTTGCCCCCATCCCACAATGTAGAAATGTATTAGAGCCTTCCATGCCAAATAGAGCTGAACACTTTCTTGAAATAAATAAAACAAGTGAATATCTTACCATTTTTTTGTTTGGTGCACATGTTGATCAATCAAAGTGTGAAGGGTATATTCAAGGTCAGTAATGCAGTGTTTCAGGAGGGAGCCAATTTCATCCTTCTCCTCATTTGAACGGAGAATTTAAATAACACATTTATTTGGTTGCTGTTTGACAGTGAATTCACTGGTTTTTAAGTTGTCCATGGCAGCGATTGCATACTATACTACACTTGACACAAGAGCTAAGGGGTATGTGAATCTCCTGAAAGAGTCCCCTCTGAACCTAAAGCTACCTATAATCAGGTCTAAGGCCCAACAGAGATGCACTACCTCCCTGCCACTTTGATTTATTGCAAAGTTAAGGTTGTTCTGACAGTTGATAGTTGGTGTAGTAAAAAGGGGAAATTGACCAATCACATGGTTGTTCACTTTCTTTAGGTCCATTCAGATCCCTGGTTAGAAGCACAGTTCCCTTGGCCTGGAAATAGGCGATTTCTGAATCGAGTTTTAAAATTGTCTTCATCATATATGGAAAATCTATTGGGAGTAGACAGTATGAATAGTACATAAATAAATAGCACCTTAGCCAAATGTGTTATTTACTGGTGAGATCTTATGGCAAAGATCTCCTTTATACCGCACTAAGTCCCCATTGACATGCCCTTAAATGTTTTTTTATTTTTTATTTTATGACTTCACTATATCCAGGACAGTGAGTGAATGGATCATTTTGATACCATGTTTCTGTCAACACTATTACATCAACGTCTTTGATAGAGTTCATGAATACAGGGTTTCCACTCTTTAGCTCAAAGGCTCAAGGTTCTCCCTGCAACTGAAAGATGATCAATCTATGAGAGTGGATGTGTTTCTACACAAGTCATGGCCAAGGAAGCACTTTTATGCCTTCTTCCTCTTCGTCTCATTCCTCCTCTGTTGTAGAGAGTGAGTCAAGAGTGGTGGTCGGTCATCCTGATAGCCCCAGAACACTGTTTGGCGCCATGATATGCAGAGATGACCCAGATGATAGTGGCCCAGCCCTGGTCCATCCATCAAGTTTGGCTCCTGACAGGCTGATGTGGGCTGGACTGTCTACACAAATAGTGCAGACCATCCAGGCTGTGAGAGTTGGTTCCACCATTGCTTGCTATAAGCAAAGTAGTTAAGATTCCTATGCTGGTGCAGGGAAAGGAGTCGTGCACTTGGAAAGTTTGTCTCATGCAAAGCATATGTAGCAATGTTTTCCTTGTGTCCTGAGTACTGGCAACAGACCTGTCTTCACACAACCTCAAAGGAATTTTTTTTTATATAGGCTTAGCAGATAATGCACAGCAATGCGTGTCCTGGTGGGAACTACTGCTGATGAGGCACTAATGAATGATTCTTATGAGCCAGGTGGAGCCCTCTATGGACCCTGCCGTTCCTACACATCCACTGAAGTGTGAGTCACATGTCATCGGAAGGTGTGCCCGATTGGCCAGCTATGCATATGCAAATTTCAGTGGGCAATTATGTGCCAGCGATTGTAGAGGGCTGAGCTTTTGCTTACATAACTAGGGTTACAATATTGTAACCTTTATTATTCTAATTACACTGCCTCCTTGCAGTAAACAGGATTTATCCATTCAAAGTAACTTTTGACTTACTTCCACTGTGTTCTTGTTCTGGCGAGATCAAGTACACAATTCAACAAGTCAATAGCAAACTGAATCAAAAGATTTCTAGTAAGTTCAGTAGATTGCAGTTCCTGACTACATAAGGGATGGAAAACTTCATGTTCTATACAATGAAATGGTCAACACAATGACCATTTCTAAATTCTATACAGCCTTTAGCTTATACACACACACAATGATTCACTTTTCCCTAGGCCTGAAACAAAAATAGAAAAAAATAAGAATTCTGAGAGGGAATAGTTTTATTACATTTGTGAAAAATGGTCTATCTGTTGCACCATTCCTGTTCCTGTTCCTGCCCACGCAGAGCAGCTTACATAAACAGTTTCAATGCTCCAACCCACTCAGTGTTTTTGTGGGCAGTCCACAAGTGAAAGAATTAGAAATGTATATATTCTCTAAATGACCCATGCTTCTCACATTTAGAAAGAAGTTACACCACTTGAAACTAGTCTTCTGTGAGCTTATGTTCATGTGATACTATTTTGCATCAATGATTTGAATCAGGTTTGGTGCCAATGCAAAAAGTGCCCTGTTGAGGATGGTGGAGGACCTGTTGTCATTGTCCTTCCTACATAAAAATTCATAAATGCCTCTAGCTTAGCACTGTCACAAGTCATCATATCTGTCTTTGAGAATATTCAACCACTGAAAGGAACCATAACAAAAATACAGACACACACACACACACACATGCCAAACAAATTTATTTTTCAGGGCAAGAAGGAATAATTTACTTTCTATTCTGCTTACAGAGTTGATGATAGCAGTTGATAAAAAAAGAACATACAAATAAAAAGAAACCACACACTGCTTCCTCCTCTTCAAGTATCTTCTCTTGTTCTCACACCTACCACCTCTTCGTCTTGACTTTGACCTTTTCTTCTCCTTTTTTACTTAATAAGAAAGCTGAGAGACAGAGAAAGATAAAAAGAGAGTAGGACAAGGACAGAGAGATACAACATGTTGATCATATTCTTGTTAGAAAATGCTTACAAACAGCAATAGAAACTGAGGATTTGATAGTAGACTTAACTCTAAAAATGCAAATCAAAATAGATAACATGCACTTGAGATTTTAAAGGAATTTAAAATGGCTCATCTTACAATATCGAGCAGTACTGTGTAATATCTAATTCACATCTACAATAAAATGATCATGCCCGTTTTGTGTGACTGGCTGCTTTAACATTGCACAGTTTGCATGATTAATGCAGAACAGATCAAATTTCTACTTTATAGAACATTTTAAAATGTAATCTATACAAGTACTTCCTCTCAGGCTGTTTTTTCGTTTCAGGAACCAGCCACAACTTTACTGAATCTAAAAAAAATAAATACAAATTTACATTTCACATTAATATTTCTGAGATATTTTTAAAAAGTTTAATTGATTAATGAGCACCAACACATTAGCTCTGTTAAAGCATTCCCACCTCAGATACTTTGTTTCATGGTAATGCTTTATTTTACGGGTCCATCATTTTTGAATAATTTGCTCATAATTTCCAAGTTTCTTGGAAAGAAATCTGTAATGCTGCACATATTATAAGGTGTAGGATAATGAACCCAGTAACAGCAGAAAATTTAAGGAATTTTCTGATGCCTTGCTTTGTGGAAAGTTCATCTCATCATCAGCCCTTCATCACCATGGAAACAGTAGGAAAACCAACTGCCATGAATTGATATATGCTATCCAAAAATATATATTTATTGGCCTGACATAAAGTTAATTGTCCTTCACTGTGCATTGTAATTTTTTCTCTTCAGAGTGAAGAGTTATAGCTATATAACTGACAGTTTAATTAGTAAACTAAGAATCAGCAATTTTCAAATAAAGTATTTTAGTTAGTGTACAGCAGGTCAGCAGAAACATGCAAAAATGTGAAACTTGACTACAATTCAACATGATTGAACGAATAAAGTTTCAAATAAATTTTGTTCTCCCAGTTTTGTAATTTGGCATTTACAAACCTGTAGTAATAAAACATTACAAGTATCATACGACAACTAACCTTCCATTAATGCATTGAAGTCACTAGACAACAATCACTGGACTTTAAACCCCTCCACTGAGCTGGCACATTGCAATTTGGTCTTAATTTCAAGCTATAGGTCACAACAGGGTTCAAGCCCCCATGACAGTAAATTTTCAGTCTTGGTGAAGTGCCCTCAACATCCTGAATCCCTTCCAGCTCCAGAGGTAAGTTTCTGTTAAGTCTTTTTTATGTAGTGGCGACCTTTAGCTCAAAGTGGGAGGAAATTGCTGCTGTTCTGGACCACTAAGCTGGAGGGTTTTACTGTTCAAACTCATTCACTGACTGACGACTTTCAGAAAACATCCATGACACATTTGTGGCTCCTAACATTCAGGGTAAAGAGGAAAAATGCGTGAATATATATTGACTATACAAGAAAATGTCAGAGACATTTTAAGTCAAACTTAAAATCTTTGTTGAAGGTTATGCACAGGATGAGCCTTCTTGAGAAACAGCCTTGGCTCTGTGTTGGTTTCAGAGGGGGTGTTACTGATCGAGAAGCTGTCTTAAGATCAAATGAATAATAGAAATGGATGGATCCTGTTTTGGCCTGGATTATTTCCACAGTGTCTGCAATAACTGCAGTGATTTTATGTCAACTTCAGTGATTTTGAGATTCTTCATGTGCTTGCATTATGTTTGAATACTTGTTGACTAAGCTGGATGAAACTTCCTCGAGCATCTGTACAGTGGTACTGTATGGTTACTATAGTTACCTGTATGGGTATCCATGATACTTGGACCTGAAAATGGAGAGCAGGAAGCTGAAGAAGAACACCACCAGGCCAAGGCCAACCAGGCAGATGACTGCAAAGAGACACACACATTGCCATGTTAACTATACATATAGTATCAGAAAGTAAAGAAAATCAATACATGAATACTCTACAACTGAGCTCACAACTACACCAAGGAGTTAAATGCATTAGAATGAATGTATGTTTTTTGCAGGTCCTGTAGACGCCCAGATATATGAATAGTAATTATTAGACAATGGCCTGTGAGAATATTTGATTTCTGGCTGAAGGCATTCATTTAAATCATTTCACGCACATTATAAAGTCTGATGCAACTCACTGTTTGATCTGTGTTCAAATTGACTGTGCTTTCAGGGTTTAGACATGGTGTAACATACCACATCCTCTTCTTTTTAAGGTTGGTGGTTCACACATACATGTAAGGTAAACACACACACAGGCCTACATACACACACCCGAATGATAACAGATTAATTAGTTACTCAAACATTTTGCTAAAATGCTTGTTTAAAAAGGACACCGTAGACATTTCCTGGTGTTCTCCCTAACGATATAAAAATGTTCATGTTCACATTTATTTACACAATTCCTCCATGTATAAGCTATTGCCCGTTTCTCATTATGAACCCTGCCTTGTTGCAGGAAAACTGTGTTGCAACTATTATCAGCTTATTTCCTTGGTGGCCATTCTAAACTGAAATATACATAAGCATGATCTTTAATCTGCAGAGGAATTGTGTGTCTGCTTGTGTGGGTGTATGAGTCTATGCATACACCCTCATGCAGCGGCTAATCCTTGAGAAGCACTGTGTTAAATTAAACTGTCACCACCGACTGATATTGTTAATCAGGGATTAGGATGAGGACCTCTCCTGGAGACTAAATAGTGAGATATCCGCTTGTTCTCAGTGTGTGTGTGTCTGGAAACTTATGTGTATAGGAGAGAAAGAGAAGGAGGAGGCATAATGTTAGAACAAATCATTTGACTGAGAAAATGTACAACAGATTGTCAGTGTTAATCTGTGTGTATGTGCTGTCATTCATGTTCAGTCCTTTGTGTGTATAATGTCATCTATAATGCATTATGTGTGTAAGGGTGTTTTAACACCTGCACTTTTGGTTAAATCCAATTCTGGTTCATGTTCCCCCTTGGTCTAATTGGTTTGGGCACGTCTGAACACAATCATTGCACTTGGGAGCAGGCCAAACAACCATACTGAGACACTAGAGGTGGTGGTCTTGGTCCTGTCCCAAATGAACTCTGAAGCAGTTTGTGGGAATGTGAGTTGACCTTGAACTGATCCAACTGCTAGGTGTACGCCACAAGAACTAGCAACAACTAGCTAGAAAATGAATCGAGGTCAGACATTGACTACTAGCGTAACATAGTATGTCGTATTTGATCCTTCAGCACCTTCTTCCTGTGTTCATGTTCTATCTCCCACCCCAGACACATCTGATCAATGAGTCCTCACGTAGCTGGTCTGAGTCAACTGAGTCAGACCAGAGCAAACAAACTATAGATACAGACAGATTTGCTGCCACCTCTCAATGTCAGCTCCATCATCCCAGTTCCCCTTTCTTTCTTTCACTTTCTATGCATATCATGCATTTCTAATTCATCATGAGAGTTTTGGTACACACCCACATACCTCAGGGGTTGTATTATACTGTGACTGAGCTCTCTCTTTCTGTGTCTGTGTGTGTTCTAGTGTGAGACAGCAACTGATATGACATTCAAGTCCTAATCCATCTAACACAGACATACACACTTATACATAAACACAGGAGGCTGCTCCACCGCTCAGCAATCAGTACATGTGTGTTTTACTATACTACTTCTATTCTTGTGAGGATGGAAGGAGATCAGCTACAAAGCCAAGATAAAAAAATCAGACAGTTCATCATTCTTTCCTTTAAATACATTGTTTTCTAGAGGTGGACGGCCCTATCTGTGGTTATATAAAGGCAACATTGATACCTAATTATAGGAATTTTCCTGACAAGTATTGCAATATAAACCTGTGTGTGACATTGATTGAGTGACTTGATTGAGAAGCACTGCATATTTGAGTGTGTGTCTCCAGGGAGAGCCCTTGTGCCCTGTGCTCCCTACGTATGTGTCTCTGAGTGCATGAGCGACAGAACGTCTGTGTATCTTCATTAACTATAGTGGGATGTATTTCCCATAGCTCATCAATTATGACTGAGAGGTGTCTTAGTATGCATCCATGGATAATGACACTCCCATACACACGCACCATGCATGCAAATATGCCAAGTGATTTATGACCTTGGCGAAATGACAAGTTGTTTAAGCTGAATAATTTCACTCATTGACAAAAGGTGGTAATCCCTCTTTTTTACTGTGACTTGGATGAACTCAAATCATGATATATTAGCGTGGTAAAATGCGGTATATTTACATTTCCCAAGCATGAGGAAGCCAATAACCATATTAAGTAAAGCCTGTCTAATTAGCAGGACAAATATGAATAGATATTATAATGCTAAATGCAGTTCATTCTTTCATGTGCAACTGACTGCAAGACACATTAACTGACTCAACTGCTGGATATAATCACCCACAGTTCATTATATTTTTCCCAAATGGAGACAGAAAAACCTGCTTATTAATCCTTACACTGGCCAATTATAAGGAAACCCCAGACTTTAGGCATATATGTTATTTAAACAGCTTACTTTACTTACATTCCTTAATTATGGTTAAATATGAACAACAGGCTGCTACTTTTTGTCAAATTCATACCCCCTGTTGTATTAAAAGAACAAACGAGGTGAACACTGGTATCAAACCATGTTTTTTGTTTTTTTAACAACCATTTTTAAAATTGTATTGTAATTTTTACTACCTAACAAGAATAGAGAGTATGGCTACTTAATGGACAGTCTGTACTTGTCATAAAATGCAGCTAAATAAAAAAAACAAAACAAATGAGGAAATGACTGAACATTAGCAGTAACTTTTCCTTGGCTCCTTTATCTTTGTTTTTGCAATACAATGGAAAATATATTTTTTTCATACCTTGGTTCTTTTTGATTCAGCTTAGGGAACAGTTGTTACCGCAGTATCCATTAATTAGGCGCTACATAAAAAGATACCCTAAGTCTTTACATTTTGGGGTCAGTTGGCTGGATTTCATTTCCACTCTAATAAGCTCTGCCTTCTTGAAATCTAGTACTGCTACACCGCACGTTGGCATTCCACCAGTAAGATATGCTAATTTTAAGGGTTGTGGCCTTGCTTTAAAGTTTACCCTACAGTATTTTGCTCTTTCAGAAACCCATCTCACTTTTTCCTGACTCAACTTCTCTTTCCTGTTCCACCCCCTTCCGTGATGTTTAACTCTCATTCACATTTCATCCTCCTTCACTGTCGCCTCCTTTCTGTCTATCTCAACCCCCCCCCCCCCGCCCCCCACCTCCAACGAACACCCAAATGTATACACTGATAGTGCATATGTAGTGAATTTGTGACTTAATTTACTCGTTCCTTGTTTAGTAACTCCTTTGCTGTAAAACTGTGTGTGTGTGTGTGTGTGTGTGTGTGTGTGTGTGTGTGTGCTTTCTGCTACAGATGGCCATGGAAGCAGCAGATAACTTCCTGTAGCTGCACTCAGCAGTATGTAAGCTATATGCCAGGAATTTAACACCCACATCCAGTGATTACACTACCATTCAAGCATAATCCTCTCCCTATTACTGACAGACGACTATTCTCTATCCTGCTCTATAATGCACTTATTTAATTTGTGTGTCCATATTTGCTCATGTGTGTGTGCAAACTCATCCCGCTGACAGTGGTGTGTGACAGCGGTGCGATATAATTATTTATTCTATCCATGTTTGTGTGTTGATGAAGTGTGTGTTTTACATAACAGCATTAGTATGCTTGTGCTGTGGTTAAAAATGTAATCTGCATGATGTGTTTGCTTCAGTTTATTAAAATTAGCAGGTGGTAATTGTACAAAGACTGATGTTGAACTAAAACGCCTGATGTAATAATAAAAAAAATAAATACAAGTTTCTGTACATATTAGGAGGAGGACACGAGAGGGGTGAGATAGAAAAAGAAAGGATGAAGACGAACAAAGACAGGAAAAGAGACACTCGCTGAGAGAATTGATGAATTAATTGTCTGTACTAAACATGATGTATCAAAATTTACACAGATGATAATTATGTGAGCCCATATGCATGTGTGTCCATGTGTGCATGTACATGTCTGTGAGTGTGTTCTTGTTCAGTCTGAGACACAAGCCTTGAGTCATTATCATTTTAATTGCCAAGCTTTAACATCTCAAGGAGAACTCATGGGTAAAGTAGAACAAAAAGTTGATAATCTTGCTTTTAGATTTTTCAGCGTGTGTGTATATGTGTATGTATAACTGTGTGGCCTAACAGAGGCAATTGAAAGGCTTCTCAAGTTGCTTTTTCATCACACTGACTCTAATTAAAATCCACTTGTGTGTAACTGCGTCTCTGTGTTTGAGGCAATTACCAGTACAGGCCATCTACTATTAAACTCCCTTTTTCATAACCTAGGGATTATGCAGAGCAGAAAGTCTGGTTGGAAAGTAAAGAAAAAGGTCATAAGCCAGTTTGTCATTAGTGTGGTTAAGTGATCACCTCACATTTTAAGTGATCAGCAATGCCCTTCAATCATAATGTGAGTCACTTTTTTTGGTGGTGTGCTTTGTGTTTGTGTTTCCTTTTGACAGCAAACCTAAATAGTTGTATATAGCATTAAATAAATAAATCGTACATTTACACTGGTTGGGGGAAAATTGTCCTTACTGAGAAATGTTGACATTGTACTCTTCTGTAGGTTACAGCTGTCCTGGGGTCTGATGCATAAACTTTGTTTCAGACCAGTCTTTGCCTCAGTCTGGTCGGTCTTAGATTGTCAGGTTAGACTATTCTAATTAACCCTGTCTGTTGCATAAATATTAAGCCAGTCTATATCTATTGATGAAATCAGTATAAACTTCTTGTGATGTCATGATCTTGTGAATCCAGCTGCCTTGCAAGATAAGCCCTGGTTGACAATATCAATAAAGTTGTTCGAAAACAACAAGAGACAAAACAATGCAAGTGAAAGGTTTTCACCATGTACAATTTCATGTATTAAAATCAACTACAACTACATCACTAGTGATAGGCTTTCAGCACGTTGCCAGATTCAAATCTTTCATCATGGGAGAGGGGCCAATAAAATGAAATCAAATTATGGCATCAATCTTGACTTCTCATTTATATTCCCTCATTTAAAAGTCTTCTACTGAGAAGAATATTAGACTGTAGTGACATCTGTGCTGTATTTCTACTTGATCAGCCTTTTGTGGAAATCTGTGTGACTGTTTTAATTAGCAAGCTACTAAAAAGCATTCATACATGTTTAAAAGACTACCAGTAATACTACAATGTGACAGCAACTATCAAACCAAAGTGTAACAATTCATTTGATGATATATTTTAAAAATAGCACAAATGTCACTTTTTGGCTTACAACTAAGCATTGTGCATATCCTCAAATAGCAAGAAAAGCCCAGTTAGAAAATTGCCTTTCTGGCTAAGGATAAAAGCTTTAAACAGGAACTCCATTATTCTAAATTAACTCATTAAGACTATCTTTTTCTCCAATGATGAAAAAAGGCTGCCTTGTTTGCTCGTAGTTTCAGACTCATTCTACAGCCAGAGACATGTGTTACCTATTAAACAGGAAAATCAGCTTGAAAGTCTGTCATCTGAGATTCACCTTCAGTGTAATCAGTGAAGTACATCTCAACCACTTAGTGTACGTTTGGTTGATTGGGCATCTTGCTGGATTGATTCAAGTTCAGAAGAGGGTCAGTTTTGTGTACCAACCTCGGCCTCTCAAGAGTCGGTAAACATCTATAGTATGGTACCAGGTATGAGACCATTTAATAAACCTGAATACTGTAGGTAACTCAAAAAGACTAAATAGCATGAACTGAACATAATACATGTACAGAGCTGCAGTAAATAAAAAAGAAATAATGGAAAAATAATAATGATAAAAAAAACAAAAAGAGCAGAAGTAAACTAACACAATATCTGATTATTTTATGACATAAATGTGGAGGAGATGCTCTGTATGAACATGAATATCTGAATGGAGCGACTGCTGCACAAGTGGGAATTGACTTGTTTGATGAGACATTTACAAATGTGCATTTGGCTACAGGTACCATGGGAAACTAGGGAGACATCAGCCATATCAATAATGCCTGCCACCTGCTCTGGTATGAGAGTCTGCTGGACTCATTATAGCTCATCAGTTCACTCTCCTGTTTTGGTCCACCACTGATATTTATATGGTTTAATTCTTCTGAGCATGTACGTGTCCTTACATTTCTTGAACATTTTAATTAAATTACACTTTTTAAATAATTCTTAATTCATGTTTACATAAAATGTTTTCTATTCCATTATTATTGTGAAGTACAGACACATTTTTCATGGTTGCTGAGTTGAAGTGCAGCCTTCATACATTTTTTAATATTAGATTTTCTTTTCAACTGAATACACCCCTGGTTAATATCACTAAACTGTTAAGTAATTACAAATTCTCTCTATTTAGCGCAGTTTTATTGAATTAAGAATTAAGTTGATTCACTTGAAAAACACAATGTTTGTCTAATTAAATTATGATTAAAGGTCCATATTTTAAAATGACCTTCAAAAAAAGTCAGCACAGTCATTGCTATTTATATTTTGTGTGACCACCTTTGTTTTTGGTAACAGATTGGATTCTTCTGGGCATGGATGACAACAGTCTTGCCCAAATCTGTGGAGAGACAATCTGTCATTCTTCACAGATGATTCTTTTCAGCTGCTCTTTGCTGGAGTGTTTTAACTCTACCTTCCTCTTTAAAATATCCTAAAGATGTTCTATTGGATTCAGGTCTGGGGACATACTTGGCCAAGTCACAGTTTTTAGTTAAAATGTTTATTTATTTATTTTTTTTAAAACTGCTTTGTGATTGTCATGTTGGAAAATTCCTCTCCTGTCAACCAAGTGTCAACATTATGTACATATAGTACCATCTATAAATGTTATCTCCCCTACACCTTTATCATATCAGCACACTCCCACCTCCATGTTTCATTGTTGGTACTATGCAGTCACTGTGGTACGCCTGTCCAGGTGCACACCAAACATGCTGGACTTAATCTGATCCAAACAAATGTATTTTGTTTGTGCTGCCAGTATTCATCAGGCTTCTTTTCATATTGTATGACAATGTTTAATCTTGCAGTTTTGTGCCTTTTGTAAGCAATGGTTGTCTTTTTTAGAAGTCTTCTGTAAAGGTTGACATCATATAGTGCCCTTTGCACTGCCTGAGCAGACACTGAAACACCAATTTCCACAGATAATAAAGGTTGTGTAAATATTTCGAAGACAGTCACAGTGCCTTCTGTTATTATCTGCTGCAACTATGTTTTGGCTTCTGTTCAGTAGCCTACTGATAATCTTGAATCCTATGTCATCTTTACAGAGTCTCAATCTGATTTCTTAGTTGTTCAGGTAATGCCTCACCATGTGGAGCCATGCTGTATTCCAACCAACCCAGGCCAAAATAGAGCAAGTTGTTCACAGGTGCTTTTAGGCCTGTATTTTCAATTGAGTTTATTTAACCAGGCTGTTTTTAATTATAAATCAGATCAAATACCATACACTACATACATTATAAAATGATGCATTTTAGTGATATTGTACAAGGGTGTACTCGGTTTTGTTTTTATGCATTTTGATTTCAGGCATACAATTAATAGTTTATTAATTGTCTGGGATTGGCTGGCCACCATTGAACTGTACCTTTAAGTGCTCCTTCACTGGTAATCTGAAAAATGTTGCTGCTGTTGTACATCAGATAACATTTAAACAGACTGAGCAGTTCTTATGATATTTTTGTAATCCTCAGTGTTTTGTGGTGAGGCAACAGGGCAGAGATACAGAAAGATCATTCCCAGCTGAATTGAAACGCATTAGGGGTGGAACCAAATCCAAATATGGTATTCGGAAAAGTACAAACATTACTGTCTCTGGATTATGGAGGTATTAATAGGTTCAGGTCTGTATTTGTGTGTGTGTGCGAATGATCAACACACATATCACTGGTCTGGGAGATCAGGGTTTGAGACTCTTTGTGGGGAAACCTCTTTTGAAAAATAGTTACGTCACTTATTTTAACTGATTGTCCTATTTCAATGTCCAAAAATCAGAAGTGTAATACAAAGCAAAATTGTATATATAAAGAATAACTTGGCTCTTACAATGAATGTGAAAATAAAAATACTAGACCTATCCAAAAAAAGGAGCTTTAAACACACAAGGAGGAGAGTGTGCAATAACTAAATTTTAATTGTCTCAAGATTAAGTTGACTAATTACAAGCAAACTCAATTATTTTCTTGCTAAGCCAGATCAGGCTACTTTCGATAAAGTCATCAAAATCTACCTGCTAGTCAAAGTTCATCAACCACTGCTCCAGTACATTTAACGCTATATCAAGGATGAAATCTAGAAGAGGGATCTTTTCATGCCAAACTTAATCACCCAATCATCTTGCCTATTGTGATAATGTTATGTGTTCAGAGGCAGTTATGGGGGGAGTTGAGGGGTCATCTCAGTAATAAGTAAGTCTCATTAATTGGAGAGCGAAAGAAGTACTTTTCATTTTCTGAGATGCTCCAACTAATTGACAGTTATGCAAATACACATCACATAAATGAAAGCACTGTAATAATGTGTGTGTATGCACTAGTCTCTCATCTGCTTTGTATCGTTGTTATATTGCTGTTAAATACTGTACAACTTCTACCACTTTAATATTGAATCATATCATACAAGTTTCACATACCTACACACACTTATCAATACACTTCATATCTACATTTAAATGGGTACCAACAAGAGTACCAAGCATTACATTAAGAGCATGGCAGGAGTATGACTGGTGATAGGAGTAGGAGGAGTATGACTGGTGACTGGTTGAGATTGAAGTCACAATTATTTAAAGATTAAGAACAAGTTTTTTGTTTGGTAGATTTAAACTTGTTTTCTTTAAAGTAAAAAGATCTGTTCTCTGAAATCTCCAAACAATATTTTTCACTTGCTGTCAGTAAAATTTAGAGATATCCATGACTGAAACTTCTGCTGCCACCCAACTACAATGGGATTGAATGGAATTGTGTTTTTGCAGCACATATCACAGAAAAATGACATTTTGGGGGGAAAAATACAGCAAATTGGATGTTCAGAAATGTCCTGGTTACTCTGGATTGGACTGCAGTAATATGTTTTGGTAGAAAGTCAAGTCAATTTTATTTATAAAGCACCAAATCACAGCAGAAGTTATCTCGGGGCACTTTTCACATAGAACAGGTCTAGACCATTACTCTTTAATCCAACATTCCCCATGACCAAGCACGTGGTGACAGCAGCAAGGAAAAACTCCTTCAATGGAAAGAAACCTCCAGAAGAACCAGGCTTCAGGTGGGTGGCCATCTGCCTTGACCGGTTGGGTTGAGGAGAAAGAGTGCAATGCACAATAAGTGTCTGAGTTGATCAGAGAATGCTACTAAATGTGTAAAGTCTTGACTTGTCCAACCCGTTCACTGTGTTTTAGAAGTATTACGTGGTTTGATATTATGGAAATTCAAACTCTGCTTCAAAATGGGTTAATTATAAGTCACACATATTGCATTTCATTTATTTGATATGATCCAGTGTAAATGTATTTTTTAGTTGTGCTTTGATTGCTAGGATTAAGCTATCTTAGATTTAATTACACATTTGAAAATGAAAGTGTATTGACTTCTATTCCATATTTTGTTAATCAATGTTACAATTTCTGTTTTCTCAATGATTTTCATGATGTGTTGATGTCACTGGCATTTACGACAGAAATGAGCAAGTATTCAGTTTGCAAGCATGTAATTGTCAGATAGTTGATAAGAACAAAATCATCTCCATTTTATTTGAAGGTCAAATTTTCTCCTCACACAAACTAAAGTAATAAATAATTGAGGCCTTAACTCAGAGGAGTGCAGAGGATTCTATTTCTTTTAAAACACACCTCATAGACTATAAAAGTTTACACCTCTGTGTCTGGATTGGCTTCTTCTTTCCCTCGCTTGCTGACGGCTGCTGCGACAGCGTTTTTTGTGTTGATTTTTTTTCTTAGTCTGGCCAGCACTGATGACCTGTGTTTCCAGGTGTTGTCTTTTTCTTTTTCCCTGAGAGTTCCAGAAGACACTCTCACTAAGAAGAAAGACTCAAAAACACCTACAGTAAAAGCCAAAAACCAAGCACCATGAGCCATTGTACGCTGTTTGTCATTTGAATACATGTCATTTTGTGATCTCCTATTTTCATCATATAGTTTTTTAAACTTTTAAAAGCCTTTCACGAGGACTCTTTGGTTAGTTAGAGCTGCAGCATCCAAACTCTGCTGCTGGATAGTGAATGCAACAAGAATGGAACACCACCCTGCTGTGTGGCCTCAGCTAGTCTGAGACTGGATTCACGCTGCTGAGAAGCGAAGAAGTGAACAAACCTATTTGACTGAAGTGGTTCTCATCTGGCTGTGACCCTGGAGACCCGAGTATCACTGAGTCTGCTTCGCCATGCTCAGAGCTCTCCGGAAAGTTTGCCCATCATCAAGCCTCACCGTGGAGACAGTAGGAAAACCATCTGCCATGCTTCTGTCTCGGAGTTGATGCAAGAGCTATGCAAAAATTTAATTTCTATTGGCTGTTAGTCTTGGCCCCTCATTGCGTTTTTGACCTGATTTTGATGACATTCATTCATTCTGAGGGCAGTAAGTTGGTCATTTAATTAATCATTCATTCATGCATCCATTTATTCATCTGTTTTATTTAAATATATGTACACATTCTAGTTTTCATCCCTATCCCTTGGTAGTTCAATAAATATCTTGATTTACTGCCACGTTGTTGCATTTGTCTGTTCCTTTATAGCAGAGATAGAGTTCACTGTATTCAGAATTTATGTCAGATATAAGACTCATTTAATTTCAGTAAATTACATTTTCCTTCTAATGAATTAATACGTCAATTGTTAATTAATTAATCAGTGGAGGTGGTGCCCCTATTAACTTTACGAGTGCCTAATATTCATTTCAAGTGAAGCATTATTCCTACACAGTGGAGCCTGGAGATGGTTGGGAAGCCAAGTAATAAAGTTTGATGCGATAGAGAGTGGTAGCCAGAGCCCCCGCAAAGAAATAACCTCTTATGAAGTTGCAGGGTGCAAGTTCAATCTTAAAGAAGGAGAATCCTCCTACCAGTCAGGGTAAGTAAGACAAATCACAACCTTAGTGGCCAAAAGGATTTCCCCACTGTTAATGCTACAGTCAGTATATAAACGGAAGAGCAAGTAGATTTTATTAAATACCTAACTTGCCTAGGAGTGTAAGAAATGTGGATTCACTTAACACATGAATGTGTGTGAACGTGTGAGTGACTTATCAAAATATTTTCTCAGTTCTCATTATCTCAGTTATAATAATAATTGTATATCTCATGAAATCTTTGTGCCACAAAAATTGAGCCTCTACAGCAACAGTGCTACCTTGTAAAACATGTATTATAACAAAAACATATTGACTGTGGCAAGGATAAACCACTTACCTGGTAGCTACAAGGTGGCTCTTACCACTATGCCACCCAGCATGAATGCAAACACACACCTTGCTTACACCTACTGACACTTGGAACACCCCGAAAATGGGGAATTGGAGCTTGAAAAAGGAAATAAAAACGACAATAAGAAGAACAAAAGTAGAAAACAATCTTCTCTACTTACTTCTTCTCTTGCCAACATCCCCCTTGGAAGTGGCAGCTTCATTCAGCAGCACCATCCCCATGGTGATTGCAGCATCTGGGACAAGGTTGTCAAGGAAACAACACATTCGCATACAAGAGAGGGAAGACTGGATGTACACACTGCCCCAGGAAGAACTACTGGAAACACACATGTACTTACAGATACATACATACATACACAGTGTATAACACAACTGAATACACTCAACTAAAATGTTCAGTAATTACAAATCCTGTCCATGTAATACAGTGGTATTTGTTTTTCGACACAATCCAAGAAGAATTAAGTCAATTCATTGGAAAACAGAATGTTCGACTAATTAAACTATAATGAAAGGTCCACACTAATAATTAACTGCAGCAAAAGTCAGCACACTATTCATTTTTTTTTATTTTGTATGCCTGCATTTGTTTTTGGTAACAGATCTGGATTCTCCTGGGCATGGAAATCTGTGGTGGGATGATCTGTCATTCTTCACAGATGATTCTTTTTAGCTGCTCTTTGCTGGAGAGGGTGTTTTTTTTTGTTTTTTTTTTTACTCTACCTTTCCCTTTAAAATACTCTAAAGGTGTTGTATTGGATTCAGGTCAGGGTTTATACCTGGTCATCTATAAATGTTACCTCCCCTACACCCTTTGCACTCATGCAGCCCCATACAAGTGCACTCCCACCTCTGTGCAATCAGTGTGGTAACCTGGCCAGTTCTACGCCAAACAGGTTGGACTTAATCTGATCTGAACAAATTTATTTTGGTTTCATTTGACCAAAGAAGCTGATAGTGTTCATGAGGCTTCTTTGTATGTTCTTTAACAACATTTAATCTTTTAGTTTTGTGTCTTTTGAGCAATGGCTTTCATTCCAGGACGTCGTCTATAGAGGTTGACTTCATGCAATGTCCTTCGTACTGTCCGAGCAGACACTGAAACACCAATTTCCACAGATAATACTTGTGATAAGTCAGAAGCACTTGCCTGTCTGTTTTTCATTACGAGGTTGCTTAAATAGTGAATTGTGCATGCTGTCATTTTTCAAGGACAGCCACTGCACCTTCCTCCTATGCACTGCTGCAACTGTGTTTTGGCTTCTGTTCAGTAGCATACTGATCTTGAACCCTCTTCTATCTTGAGAAAGTATTCACAGGCTCTTAAGTAACCCAGTTCAGGCTATTCTGAATTCTGTTCCTAACGGCCAGGGTAAAAGCTCACACGGCAACTCAAGATAAATAAACTGTTTCTTCAATTTACGTAAAAATTCAATAAATCTGCACTGTTGTTATCTTGGCCTTGGAAGCAAAACTCCATAATGGATTCCCAATTCAATTATAAACAGACTAACAACAGAAGTGACAATAGTTTACCCATTACCGGTTTTGAACGCATCCAGTTTAAGTCGTTGAATAAGGAGGAACCACAGTTTGTTTAAAGAGAAAAATACATTATATTTGATGCAGTACAACAGTTATGGTCCTTGCATCTGTAGAAGACCTTTGAAGACCCTATGCTAACAAAGGGCAAATGAGATTAACAGGAGCTACAAGGAAGATTATAGTTGGTTAATTATAGTCTTGCATTTAACTAAAAACTGTCTCGTGGAAACAAATGGCTATTATTAATGAACTCTGTGTCTGATTACTGTCTAGCAAATTAATAGGCTGGTAAATGGGGAGTTTTAGTTTGTATTCATCAAACTTGAATTTTAACTTGACCATCAATCCACTGTAAAATCACAAAAAGGTTGCAACTGGCTGCAACTAAACTTTTCTTTCTTTTATGTGTTTTCTGATATAGCCGATGTACTAAGGCTGCGTTCAGACCAAAAACTCTGTGTTAAAACCATTATTTTAATAAATAACAATTCAGTTAATGTATATCTATGTATGTATTTGATACATTTTGTTTTATGGGAAGTTTGGGAAGTAATGTTTAAGTCAAGCCTGATTTTGCACAAACATAAAATAATGATCCTAGTCTCTTCCACACAACGAGGCATGCAGCTTATTAATTAAACACTGGTACTGGATCAGTACTTCGGCTCAACCAATACCCAAAGCCCAGATATCAGTATCAGTATCAGGACTGAAAGAGTTAGATCAGTGCATCCCTACTGCAAACTCAATGAAAACCACAGCAAACATTTTCACAACACTATTTTCTTAGTACATTTGGCCCTGCATATACTTTGAAGATCTTTGTTTTATAGAAGCTGGTGTTACTCCATTCAACACCTGAGCTGTACTGACATCACTGCAAAGCACAGCCTCATGTGGCTTAAGACCTAATTACAGATTCTTTTCTTCAGTGCACTCTGCATACTGATCCACGTTACTGAAGAAAACCTGATGGGGGGAACAAACAAAGGCTGTCGCATGGGTGGATACAGAGCAGAAATCGAGGCATCCTCTTGATTATATGGTAAACAACATGATATGCTGGTCTGACATGAACACTCTTCTCACACAGCAATGGATCTGATACACTGGAAATAGCATCCTGGGTGGTTGTAGAAAGCTATAATAATACAGTCATGATGACTAATAGAGACCTATCAGTATATTGTAGAATAAGTACAACTACTGTACTGTACAACTGGATTCAATCTTAACAACAAAAGTAGAGTTTTCCAGGTCCTGCAGGCATTCTGCACTTGTACCTGTTTGCATCAACAGAGCACAATGTGTGAAGTACCACCTTAAAGATGCTTTTCCTGCTTGGCTGATTGATATTAAAGCCAAACTAGCATATATTAAGGCACAACGTACAATATTTAAGAGGCTTCCATTACCAAAACAAGAAGTCTGAGTGCTGAAAGCTCAAATCCTGTTTTCCTTGGCCTCCCGCTTCGAAATATATAGGCCAATCAAACAAGGAGTGAGGTTTTGCCTGCATCTGTCTGTCTATATGACCTTGTGGAGGTCAGAATTTGAGAGAAATACATATATACATATAATATATCTGTGTTTCTATCGCTTCCTAAAATTATATTCCCATCCACTTACATTTGGTACCTGTGTGTGTGTGTGTGTGTGTGTGTGTGTGTGTGTGTGTGTGTGTGTGTGTGTGTGTGTGTGTGTGTGTGTGTGTGTGTGTGTGTGTGTACCCGCATTAAGGAATTAAACTGCATCAATGACTGTTATAAAATGTGTTTACACCACCTGCACAGACAACAAGAATAGGTGTGTTTGCATTTCAGCAGGTGTGTGTATGTGTGTGTGTGTGTGTGTGTGTTTCATTTAGATGTAATCAGATGGGCAGGAAAAAAAAAACAAAACTGTGTGAGCATGGACAAACAAATATTGCTCTGCAGCAGGTGCGACCTTGGACCTGCTATTTCCCATGGGGATGAGCACAACAGCTAGGAATGAACGGTATCATTACCCACACACATACAACATCAGCAGTCCAAGTACACACGAGTACACAAGCAGACAGAGAAGTAGACAAACACAAACATCTAGCCTGCCAAACAAGTACACAGGTAAACACACAGAGACCCAGCCTATCATTAGGGGTTGAATTTGAAACAAATCAGGCAAGGAGGTGAAGTTAAAAGAGGACAATCACTTCTCTTTGTGTTGTCTGTTTGTTCAGTCCAGAAGGTGGCCTCCCTATGGAGACTGCACACAATGCTTTTTGTGTTGAGAAAATGAATGTTGCAGATAAACAGGATGCTGCTACAGACATATAAAAAAGTGGCTTCATAGGAGTTGTATGTAAACAAGTGAAGGTGCAATTGTGGTGAGAAAAATTAATGAAATTTGCTGGAAAGGATACTCAGGAGAAGGATGATGTGAGACTCAGCCACAAACTGAGCCTGACTGCTTCCATGAATATAACTCTGTGGAAAGAAGAGAGAGAGAAACAGACAGACAATCAGACATATTAGTTTAAAATCAACAAAAGGTTACATCCCCAGTGCAGGTCCAAATCGAAGACACGAGGAAAGAAAAGTGAGGGGGTTTGAAAAATCACCAATAAAGATAAATCATAACTTCTTGTGACAAATGTTTTCATTCTTCATAGCGACATACAGAAAAAGTAAACACAAGATCCATCCTGTGGCTCCATCCATCCATGTATGAACAAGAATATGTCATTTCCGTGTGTGCAAATAAGGTTAAGAGTGCGTGCATGTATGTGTGTGTGTGTGTGTGTGTGTGTGTGTGTGTGTGTGTGTGTGTGTGTGTGTGTGTGTGTGTGTGTGTGTGTGGGCCTGTGTTTTGTGAGTCATAAAGAATTCTTTTGTGTAGTCCATAGATGTAAAGAGGTGCTACCTTTTTTCACTGAGTGGGCAGAGAGGTCAATCTACCCCTATAGGAACACTCATGATCAAACACATACACAAGATCATATTTAAATTCACTGCCAAACCTCTAAACTGACAATCACACTGCTAAACTTGCCACTGCATCTATCCTGCCTTAATCTTTCAAAGACAAAAACAGGTAAACACTGTCAAACACATCTCTAAGTATCTGTTTTATCACAGAAGACATAACAAAAGTGTTCTGACCTCAATCATTGACATATTACCAATGTATCCCTTCATATGACCTTTAAGCCTTTAAACTGGAGTGTTTTCAGCAGGGACTGAAGACACAGCTACAGTAAATCCTCTGTTTAGGTAAGCAATTTAGAAAAGGATGAGGATGCTGCAGTACTGGAGCCCCATTGCAAAACATGTATAATACAGTATGAGCATAGTTGGAGCATAAGTTACATGTTGTCTTTTATGTTGATCTTTTTGTTCAATAAAAGATGAAGAGGACAGGGAGACAATTTGTCAAGGCAATTTTTACAGTCATAATTATGGCCCATAAGTTAAGTGGTGACATGTTTTGTGTTTACTTGTGAGATTTTTTTTTGTTTTCCCCATGTGAAAAAGTGTCTTACTGTAAATTACATTTCTTTGCAAAGTGTGGTGGTTTTAGTCAGTTCCTACTTATTGTGAGGGTTGTTCTTGTGTTTAAGGTTGAGGATTGGGTTTAGCTTAAAAGTAGTATATTGGTTACAGGTTAGGGAGGGAATTTAGTTGTTACGTCCACCAGAACATGTACATCCGTGATACTGTAAATATGCTGTAATTGGCCGACCAATAAGACACATTTTTGTATAAAGAACTATAATAGTCTGTATCATAGTCTTTTAAAGCACAGGTATCCCATTATCTTAAACACTGAAAATGGTAACGAACAGCACAATATTTAGGACTCCAACTCAAGCTTCTTTGGTATGCCAGTGGCCTAATTTGACTGGCATCTATCTGTGTGATGGGGTTTGGGCAGAGAGAGAGGCAAAGAGAGACAAAGAGGAAATCTGAGACAAATAGATAGAGAGAGAGAAGAAGGAAGTCTTTCAGTGTGTTTCACATTGTTGAATCCCCACTGATTATTAGTTTCTAGGTTTATGGCACATCTAGGGTCTGTTTTTCCACTTGACTGCCCCAGTGTTCATTTCTTTTTCCTATCAGACAGGAATGAGGATGGAGAGATGAATAGAAAATGACAAAGGAGGAGGAGTAAAGGGTGGACAGCTTTTTCTTGCTTCAGTGGAGAGAAATGAAGAATTTTTGCACTTGAGAGCAGACATAAAGACGACAAAAGACTCAAGCCTGAAACAGATACCTTTGTCTTCAACACAAACCTGTTGTTCTGCACTAGCTGGAGTTTTTCTTATCATGATATTTTATTTATTGAGTAACTAACCAGGGCTTCTCCATTAGCACAATGAAAAAAGTTTGTTCTGATTGCGCTGCACTTTGTCTGGAAGTTCCTTCCTAATTCCTAATAACTATAAGCACTACTGCAAGTGCCAATTTGTTACAGGGATAGTCAGTGGTAGTGTCTATTATGTGAATTCTTGGACAATTAAATGTTCATCTGCAATTTCCTGTAATGGACCCAGTAATATTTTTTCTGTGGTAGCATATCACATGATATGGTTAAGCTACATCAAGACAAAAAAAAGAATAAAAACAAAACAACAAAAGTATAAAAGCAGTTGCAAGAACAATACTTTCCACTTATATCTTAGGATGTCTGATTTGAAGGGGAACTTATTGTAATTCTAATCGTAACCATTGTAATTACCTCTCACTCAATCTGATCTCAATCAGTTAGTCAGACACATACTAGATGCTGGCCTCGCTGTTGTATAAAGTGTTAAATTCCAGATTATGCAATCACTAGTGCAAGGGTTAGGGCAATTTCTCATCTACACAGACAGTAAATTAATGGGGAGAAATACAAACATAGAAATAAAGAAACATATTATACTTCAACTTGCTGACAGAAAATTCTTAATGTCATTTGGCCTTGAGACAAGCAATCATATGAAACTGGGGGGAGTGACTTGAATGCTCAATGACTTGCACTGTTGTGAAATACTATGGTACCCTGTAAAAAAAAAAAAAAAAAAATGTTGTGGATGTGCATTTTGTACATGTGCATGTGCATGTGAAAATGTAACCTGGCAGATGTTTTGCAGGTTATCTTTTACACTCTGGTAAAAAACTAATTTAAAATGAATGACTTTATTATCCTCATCTAAGCGTATACATGCACTGAGATGCCAGTTTAAAAAGGTAAATGAACATCTAATGCACTCAAACACAACAGCATTGCAATCCTACATAACATAAGCCTAACCCTAACCCTAACCTTATAATAAAATACCTAAATAGCTATTCATATAATGCAATATGAATCAACTACACTACAAACTATAGCCATACAGAAACCAATGTAAGTGCAACCTTGGTGCAGTGAATACACCAGGTAGAGTAGATAAGGCAGGTTAAAGGAAACTAGGTAGAGGAAAACAAAATACATTACTAGGGACTACAGATGTAATTAGCAACTTTGCTATAATCCGGCATATTTACAGAGATGTCTAATATCGATGTTCATCAATATGCACTGTCCCTATCCAAAAATAAACTATTACTTACTTACTTACTTACAAATAACATCACAAAAAGTTTGGAAAACCAAAGATTAACGAGACACACGTACATTCAAGGGTGGAATTTTTCTTCCATTACTGAAACTAAGTAAACATTACTTCCTGCTATTTTTCAATACACTGCTCTCTGCATGTTACCTCCTCAACGTAAACAGAAACGGCAGATAGAGGCTAAAAGCAAGAGCAGTGCTTGGGGGATGAAAAATTCCTCAATCCATGGCCAGGCACTTCCAATTAATCTGATTGATTAGAATGCAGGAGTTCCATTCATTGGTGTGCAGTTCTGTGTGTGTGTGTGTGTGCGTGTGTGTGTTTCAGCGTATGTAGCTATGCATATGTATACTAAAAACTAGCAGGTAAATGTGTGTTTGCGAATTAGACTATTTAGGGAGATTTTGTCAGCTTGAAAGAAAGTATGTGTGTGTTCACTAGAGAAATGTCTATTGAGGTGGTCTAGAAGTAAAAGCAGCCATAGATCATTGAGCTAGAAGCACCAACTCAACAGTCCAACTCTACAACTTGCTTTCTAGCTCTCATACTTACTTAATCAAACATGCAGGTTACCTACACACACAGACTAACATATATACTGAATGCATACAGTTATAAATATGGCTTGGTGCTGAATATAGCCAGATATTATTCAAAGAAGGGGCTATTTTATATTTATTTAAATGACAAATGAATCTATTCATACACTTCTATGCTTTTACCAGCAAATATACGTCAAGAGAACTTCGACAAAAGGCTTTCAGAGAACCTTCACCTGATATATGGCACATCAACAATACAGCCCTACTGAGCTAATAGAGCCCTTAACACCTTCAAAGCACAGGGTCAAACGACCATGTCTGTAAAAGCCTGAATCAATCCTGTAAATGCTTGAATCAACTTTTATCAGCATGTGCCTCTCACCTATAGTGCACTACAATGTTGGACCACATGCCAAGGATAAGGGCAGGTGGCTAATTAAAGCCCTTACAGCCAGCTGAAGATTTCCCATACTTCACAACATTTATTTGAAAGGCTAACATGGAAGGAAAACATGTTTTAAAAGCACTTCTCATAAGTTTGGTTTTTATTGACCTTTAAGCTAATTTTTATTTTTATAAATGAAATATTTTGAACTTTGAAGCTGAAAACCACATTCTAGATCTAACTAGAACTTCTCACATGACTCATTGTGTGACATAATTCAGCTCTAAATAAGTTGGACTGGAAGCAGTGGGGAATATGAAATCATTGCACCAGGGAACTTGTTACATCCTATCAACTAAAAGGATGAGTCAGGCAATATTCTATATTTTTATAATTGTTAACAAATCCCAAATCCCTGAGAACATAAATCTTCAAAAACAGGTCAGGAATACATAGTTAAAAAAAAAAAAGCCTAAACCATTACCAGACCTGCCAACTCTCAACTATTTTTTTGAGAACCACTATGGCGACCTAGATGCATCAGATGTGAATCACTGCTGTTCCCACAATGAATTATTGTACATTATTATTTGCACATTTGCATACATGTACGCAGTACATCATATGCATACAAGCAGCAAACGGACAAGAGATGTGAGGAATGCACCATATAAAAATTCTTTATACGAATAATAGATTGTTTATAAAAATATATTCAGATTTTAATACTGTTCGTTGGCCATTATTATTCCTGCTTGTCCATAGCTTACATAGATCAATCACATCCCTCGTTACATATTGTACTTAATTTATAATGGGGGGTGTTTATTTTCCTTGAAATGAGGCTAAGTCATATACTACCAAGAATCAACAAGATGGTGGGTAGAATGCCTGTTTTGTTTGTCAAATGTACATTTCATTCAGAAAAAAGGATTTTCCAGTCAATATAATCTCAAAAGCAAGCAGACATATCTAAGAACATGAGGTAAAATAGAAATACATGGGTTTTACCAATTTGGGAGGCTTCCTGCAGTGACTTCTAGTTCCACCCTGTGTGGCATGACTGACAAAAACTACTGTACAAAGTAAAATCTTTGGTCTTTTTAAAAAAATATTTGTAGGAGGAGAAAAAAATCATGTCAGCTTAATGTCTTGATTGGTTCAGCTATATTTTTGATCCATTACTTAAGTGTTTAAAAAAAAGACCCCTCATACCAGAGTACTACTTAAACATTGTTTATGCTAGGGATTAATAGACATTTGGTGACTTTGTGAGTATTTACGTGAATGGCAGCAGAATGGTGTATGTAGGGTCTACTCAAAATAAAAAAAGTTAATTGTAATAGGAACATGTCACTCAGGGCGATGTGGCTGACTGTTTTTGGACAACAATGGGATGAATAGACTGTTTCAATATTGGTGGGATACATGGACAAAACTTGTTAGCAGGATCTAGTAATGCTGTTTTTGTTGACAACGGGAAAAATATGAAATATCAGCAAACTTAAAGTTGAAATCTATAATTTAAGACTTCCACTTCGTCATAAAAAAACCATATACTTTAACTATTTTTCATGTTATTTACCACACAGCATGCTGACACATACTTTTCCCCCTTTTAAATATCCTCACTCGGGCTCACATTCATAATTTAAGCAGGTTCACATTGCGGAGCTGTCTACTACTGCTCCAATTAATCTGATGGATTAGGTTTTAAGATCCACATGTCTGCGAATGAGGTCAAAACATTAAGTCTGTTGAAATAACGTGAAAATGATGTATATGAGAAAGAATCAGACTGACAGGTAAAAGAAATTGGTCTTCTATAGTTGGGTTTGTATGGAGATTAAACCGAGTTAAAGTCTGTTGCCCTCAAAATTGTTTTGACCGATTGAACCACCTGTTTCGGCTAATATGACTTACATGCTATTAAATTATGAGCATAGGTCATTGTACAAATGCTAAAGAAAATAAATCACTAATAAATCTACCTTTGTATTTAAATCATCACTGGCTATTATACTGTACACATTTCAAATACACTTCAACACATAGAAAGTCTATTCAAAATCTAACCTAAATTTGACCTTTTCTATTGATGATAGATCACCATTATAAAACACATTAAGATTGAAATCTAGGTATAAAGTATTGATCTATAAACTGCTGTACTTTCCAGATAAGATAAAATAATTGTGACTCAGTTGTTATTGCCTATACTGGATATGCTGATACTTTCCAACACACCTTCAACCCCTCAATATTATTTACAATAGTCTCTGTAGATTTATATTAAAGTGTCAGTATCAAATTCATCAGTGCCCTATTTACGAAAATTAGATGTGGTTACCCTTGAAGACCCTTGTTACCATTGGCTCCAATACATTTAAAATATATCCATGTTAATTATCTTTCTTACCTAAAGCAGTACTTAATACCATACATGCCCTCAAACTCTCTTAGACACATTCAGCAACCTTTGTTTTTTATTTCCAAAACTAATGAAGAAATTGATATGCCTTTAAATGTAAAGCTCCTTTTGACTGGAACAACCTGCTGAATGCCATAAAAACAATTAACTCATTTTACCTTTTTCTGTACCCTTTCTTAAAATATCACGTTGCTGCTTTTAATTATAATATCTTTTTGCCTTTTATCATTATAATACTTTTGCTTGCTGGTTCACTCTGATATCATTATTATTATTATTATCATCATTATTATTATTATTATTATTATTATTATTATTATTATTATTATTATTATCATCATTATTATTTTGTATTATTTCATAATAATACAAAACCTTTATTCATTTATTTATGGCCTAGCTGCTGTGGGTTTTTTTTTATAGGGGAGTGGTGGATAATGTGTAATTAAAAGCCTCTATTATATTGTATTGTTTTGTGTTGGACCCCCTCGAAAATGAGATAGTTCATCTCGAGGGGCTATTCATTAAATACATCTTTGTGTAAATGATGGGATTATTCCTCCAGATAGTCTTGAGAAAATAAATGGTAAAAGGTTAGCTCAACCAAAGGCCCACATATCAATGTTAAATCTCTAAAATATATATAAACCTTTACCCCCCTATTCCCACCCCGAGGATAATTTACTATATTGTTTTTTCATTAGCATACTCCTGGAGTCAAGATCCAGAAAATATACATGTTTACATTCTTTCTGTGTGTGTCTCTGGCCATTATCTCATCTGAATACATTAACATCAAAAAACTTTGTTTATATAAGAATTGCATGACGCAATTGCTCATTTCTCAGGATTTGAAGCAAATTAGGTGTCTAACCAAGGCTGGCATATAACATCCATTACCATATACACACATACATGAACACCATCCACAGAGAGATACGCCACAGGCATCTCACATATATATTTTTATGTTAAAAGCAATAAATGATTTCCTAAATGTCTCACATCCTAGTCTGTTACATGTTACAGAAAGCCTAACAGGAACAGCACCAATTAAAATGTTATAGCTGACATCACGGGAAGCTATTTTTTAACACTGATAACTCAATGTATATGGGCAATGAGTACACTTTGTCCCTCCTTCTTTACTATTCTCTCTCTCCAAAAATCAAACCATTGTAGTGGTAGTTGTTAATAGATGTAGCCCAGATAACCTTTACAAATGGCTATATTCATCCTTTTCCATCCTGTATCATGTATTTGTGTGGATAGTGTGTGTTTTGTTTGGTAAAGGTCAGGAGGCACTCAGACAGGAAGAGGGATAAATGAAAAGTCAACAAAGCAGAAAGTACAGAGAGGAGAAAGAGTAAGCAACAGTGATGAAGAGAGATGAGGTGGAAATATATGCTTCATTTGTATACACAAAAGATAGGTCTGACTGTGTGTCTGTGTGAATGGGTATAATGACAGGCGATCTAGGAAGTGAACCCAGCAAGGTGCTCTGGGCGGTAGTGTCAGCTGAATACACACTACACTGTAAAAAAAATTACTGTAAAATAACAGTAAATTACTGGCAGCTATAGACGCCAGCAATGTACTGTTATTTTACAGTATCCTTACTGTAATCTAAAAAACAGTTAATTACTGTTAAAAATATTACGGTAATGTACTGTATAGAATGTCAGCTTTACAGTATAATACTGTTATTTTACACTTGCTACTGTAATCTCCTTAAACAGTTTATTACTGTAATATTTATTAAAACTGTTCCTGTACCGTAATGTGATCTTTACGGTGTGACACTGTTGAAATTTTACATTTCAAAATAAAACCCCTGAAAATAGAAATGGCTCAGACAAGAGATAACCTTACAACACTCGGCATTTATTGAAATCAGTGCAGTGGTAAACACATTTAGTAACTGTTAAACTCAATGTAATTAAGCCGCACACGTGCTACCGTCTTCTTATGCAGAGGCTAATAACAAACACACCTGTACGCTAGCTGCAAGTCTCACTCTCAAGACGCGTTCACAGACACTCGGAAAAACCAGTACTTTAACTGAACAGAACAGAATCTGGCTTAAACTCTCAAATGTATAAAACACAAAACAGTAACATGTCCAGTTCGTTACAATACATTGCATAACAACAATTATCATGTTCAGGTTCTCAACAAACTGTATACAACTTGCTTACCAGACGTAATGCAACCTGCCTTCAGTATCCATCTTTCATTAGTTATGATCATGTGCAACAGAACGCAAATGAAAGAACAAACCTGGAACTGCATAACTGAAATACACTGAAGTGAACAGAACTCAATTCTGAGACTTATTACCTTAAAATGACAACATGAACATCTGGTTGCAGTGGTTGAGAGTGAGGTCCTGTGTGTCTCTTGTGGGCTAAACAAAGCCCCACTCAAAGTCCATGAGTTTTTTAGACGGGTGGCCACTTCATATTTGCTGTCTTTTTTTTTTTTGACCGGCTTCGCGATTGTCTTGGACATCAGCTTCCCCTAGTTGGCCTTTGTTGATCAATACATTCCAGGCTGTCCTTTGAATAAACTCCAGTGTCTTTGCAGCATGTCTTGGTGTTGAAGTTGAACAGTACAGTCCTGTGATGAAGCTTGGTTGGATGTCTTCACAGATGACATGACTTTCAATGCTGATCATCCAGTGTCAAACCTTGGCTTCATCACTAGCAACTGATGCAGACAAAAATGATAGTTAATGTCACAAAACAGTATCAAGTATGGTCATCAGGGCCCTATCCAGGTATTTTAAAATACTACAATTTACTTCAGCACACTTGATGACATTTTGAACACTCAAAGACTATATCTTCCTTTTTTTACTCTATTACAGTATCATTTATTTCCACAAAAACAACATTGATGAAAGAACTACATCTACAAGATACCACAACAAAACATAAGTTTATTAGACAGACAGATTGACGTTATACTCTAAGCCTTGCTTATGTGACACTTACCAAGCAGTAACAGGTGTGGACTGGCTGGGAGGTTCAGTGACAGTAACACTGGCTGCAGGAGCAGGTATCTGTAAAACATGGACAATGCATCCAAATTAATTATGAAATTATGCTCACATCACAAGCAATTTTCCCCTCCTTAGTATAACACATCCCACAAACATTTTTACATGAAATAACCCCACAACACAACAAATGGTAAAGTAGAGACTACTTCACATATTTGATTAGACGCAACGTTTGACCAAGCTAGCTAACATTAACTTGATTTAGTCTGCTGATCTGATCATTAATGCAGTCCCATGGATATGCTAGCTAACATTAGCATGCAACATGCGGTTCACAAAGTAGCTAATGCCAAGCGGTAATTTTGACTAATGTTAATCTTTTGGGGGAAAAAGGCAACCAAAGAAATGAAAATTAAACTTGAGACAAAATGCTGAATTTGATAAAATGCAATTACCTTGTTTAGTAAAGCACCGGAGCAGGGTGGATTACAAGACGGAGAGCAGATGGTGGTCATCTTCTCGGTCCAGTGCAGAGCTGGCTCGGTCAGAGTCAAGTCGAAAATCACCTTCTTAAATTCTTCCTGTTTCTTCCATCTATCTTGAATATGTTTTTGCCCATTGTATGATTTTCTAAGTTGACTGTGTGCTAAATGAGGTCTGGAGGCAGCATGTTGCTCACAAGTTGTAGGCGGACTTAAACAAAAAATACTGTATTATACCGTAAAATGACACAGTAGCTTACCGTTAGTATTTTTTTGCATAAAGGCATCGACATTAACAGTATTTAACTGTATTCATGAAAACGGTACATTACTGTATGAAATTCACTGTATTTTTACAGTAATTTGTTACAGTGTACATAAAATGAGAGCAACAGCGTGAAAGAGAAAACCATGAGAGAGGGATAGATGTTAGCAGCATGGTACAACTAGACTGAATCTGTAAACTGAAAAGTAAAAAAGCAGTACTTGAAACTGAAACTGTTGCAAAAATCAAGTTGGACATGTTGGGCTCTGATTTGAGAGGGTGCTGGGGTGGTCTGTGCTGTCCCAGATCCATCCCCGCACCCCTTCCAGGTTAGCATTGATTCAGACCACAGTTTAAACTCAAAATTGTGCTTAATGCTGGTATTTACAGGATCCATGTGCATTTGACCTAAGTGGCATCACTCTTGGCCATCGCTAGAATACTCTGCAAAGTAAGGTCCATTCATTGTTTCCCTTTTCAAAAATCTAAGGCCACCAATAAAGGGATTTGACAAGCATCCATCTAACCGCTGCCATGGACAAGATTCTTTTTCCTGTTTATAGAAATAATGAAGGGAGAAGCAAGAAACGGTAAAATGAAAGCCCACCTGCAACCTGAAACTTTTAGGACTGTTACTGGGATATATTGAGAAAAACAAGTTGGATTGGGAACAACATGAGGAAAGGAGGACATGGCTAATTCAGGGTGCTTTTTATAAAGTTTATAATAAAGTTAATGTGGAATTGGGGGATTGGGTAAGTTATTTTACTGCTCAAAATACACCGTCCTATTTTGAGTGGCAGTGAGATAAACTATTTTCTTCAAGCATGTTCAATTTATATGCATTGAAACAATAGTATTTCTACTTGGCCGTGGTGCACAAAGCAGTAGTTCAAAAGAGAAAACAGATGTGCACAGATAAAACTACAAGGACAAAGCTTGTTGACTGTAACAATATGCCTCTCCCCCTGACAATGTTTGCTATATACCCAGATTGGACAAGCAAAATCCAGCCCTGGTTGAATATATTTATAGTTGCTGGATGAAGCATTCGTAAGATAAAGCTAAAATAGCAATAAATCATGTTTGATTGATAGCTATAGTGGAATTTGAATATTTATTAGTGAGAAGAGAAACAATACTGCAACACATCACTGATTTAATGTCTTCTATGCAGATCTAAGAGCATGTGGAGAATGATTTATCCAGAACAGCAGAGGGACTATGAACAGGTTCACTGAACCCTTCATTTGAACAAATATGATAGTCTATTTTAGGAATTCAGGTGATGCTTTAAAATCTCATTATCCAGTTACTGTTTATGCAGTTCAATGTTTACACAGGGCATGGAGAGTTTTGTTTAATTACCCAAGAGTCAATTAAAACCATTTAAAAGCTGTTTTTCGGTTTTTGAAAACATGTCAATCAGTAAAATGAAATGACTTTTCATTTCCACAAGTTTAATTTGCGTTTTGTGTGTTTGATTTTGATTTTTTGTTTTTGAGCACGCACATACACACACACACACACACTTGCAAATGAAAGGACTGCTGGTTCTATCACATTACTCTCTAAATAAATCTGTGGCAGGAGGTAGGGGGACAGCACTTGCTACTCTTATTTCCTTTGCTGGGGTACCCTTAAGCAAGGTAGTTAACCCCCAAACTAGTCCAATAAACCTTCTCAACAGCCAATATTTACACACACATTTCTTCCCTTTGTTTTTCCTTTTCTCCCACCTCCAGTGGGTATGTGTTTAATATATGGTTCTTCATTACAGTTTTCTGCTAAAAACAATAGTTCCAATCACTTTGTGTGTGGCTGTGGGTGTGGGTGTGTGTGTGTTTGTGAGTGCAGCGAGAAAAAGAGACTGATGGTCATTGTCTACTGGTCTGAACAAATATCCAGCCTAAAGGACAATTTATTTCACTGCTTCACTACACTGTTCAATTCACTCCATATCGGCTCAAAACACACAGGTAAACACACAAGCATTCTCTCTTTCAATCAAATGCACACAGACACACACACAGACAGACACACACACAGACTTACACACACTCAGGTGTCCCGGTACAAAAGAAGTAGCATACCACACACACCCTCACTGACACAGGAAACACGCTGATGCACACTCCTCAAGCCAGAAGTCATCTAATTGCAGAGAGCTAATAAAAACGACAGCAGTGTTTCTTTAAAATATGAAAGGTTAGCAGTTATGTAGAGAGGGCTGCTGCCAACAGCTGCCAAAAGCCATCAACCAATCATGTGAAATCAGCTGGAAATATGGAAATGTCATCAGCCAATAGTGTAGAAATAAGGAAGTGCTTGGCTGTAGTAAAAACAGGGGAGAAACATTTGCTTTACAAAAGGTACCCCAACCCCACCCCTCCCTTTCAGGCTGAAGCTATTTACACCATGTTAATATTAGAGATGCTTGTAATAAGATACTGTTCAATACATCACCTTCATAATTAACATCTGTGAGTTTTATGGTACAAGTGATTGTTAACATTTTGAGTATGTGTCATTATATGTGTGAGTTTGTCTGAATGGTGTCTGCATGTATGAAGAAGTACATATATATATATATATATATATATATATATATATATATATATGTGAGCTCAGGAATGGTTCATATGGTGTATACTTGTCTTAGTGTGTGCATATTTCTGTTGAAGTACAACTGTGTCTGTGTGTCTCATTGTGTGTGTGGGTGTGTGTGGGTGTGTGTGGGTGTGTGTGGGTGTGTGTGTGTCTGCGTAAAAATGAGCTAGCAGTATTTTCTTGGCTCCACAGTGAGACGCTCAATACAATTTCATCTGCTTGCTCGTGCTATTCGTCAGTTGACAAATCCTTTCAATACAGTCTACCTGGCCTCGCTCGCTCATCATTTTAAAGGAATTACACTGTCGGGGGGAGAGAGAGAGAGAGAGAGCAAGGGATAGTGAGGGAGAGAGAGAGAGAGAGCAAGGGGAGGAGGTGTAGGAGATTAGACAGGAGGGTTGAGAGGAAGTAACATAAAAATAGGAGGGAAGGAGAACAGGAAGGATAATAGGGGTATCTTTTTAATATAATCTGCCCGGGTTGAAGCCAATCAATGCTGGAGGATGGGGGGAAAGGAAAAGAGGGATTTATGGAGAGCAATGGAGGAAGGATAAAAGGTGGAAAAGTGTGAAGAGGAGGAAGAAATAAGAAAGAGATGAGGGCCATTTACACAAGATCTAATGTAGCCATCCCTGCTGCTATTCTGGTGTCTACAGTGTTGAGAGAGCAGCAATCTGGCCTGGAAGCTCAAGAGAAAGTGGATGGGCTAAAATGTCTACTGTACGTTGCTGAGGTTATCAATGAGACTACTGCTGTTATAGAAGGATGATTAAGGTCAGGCTATGAGACATATGAGGTAAACCCTATAGCGGGGATTACCAGGAAGTTGTAAAGCCAGCCCATAATAGGCTCACATAATTGAACTGGTTCACATATTTTCTATCAGTACAGGGCTGACTAAAAGCAGCATATGAGGAACATCATACCAACAATCCTGAAAAGAATATGGATCTTGAAATAAGTATGTGTAATAAATAATAATAATGCATCTCTCTTGGTTTACTTAATCTATACAAAAAAAGTGTGTTTACATGTTTGTCATTATTAGTCGTCAAATTACACAATCCCTGATGTTCAGGCTGTTGTTTCTTCTGTAAAGATAAAAAGCCAACGTAGCTATCTAGCAAGCCACAAGCTACAGTGATGTAATGTTGTCTATGATCATAATAAGGCTGGACCCTATTGCTCTCATATTAAACCTTCTCATCAGTGAGAACTGGTCAAAGTCTTGACACATAACCCCTACAAGTGCACTGATGTTCTGATGATTAATTACTTAATATATAAAACAAGGAAAAAAATAGGGCTGTTCACATCATCTTAAAGCTTAGATTACATTACCTACCAAAAGGTGAAACTTAACACTGGTCATTTTGTTCTTTAATTGCAGTGTGATATAATATAATCCAGACAGTAAATGTCATGGAAGAAACTTGTTGAGGGGATAAGCTAGTTACTTTGATAACTGATCATCTTTTATTAGGAACACTGGATGCAGCTAATTGCCAGAAGTGTTATTTTTCTTTCCTCACAGAATCGTCTGAATTAATGGGACACATTTTGATGACACTTTGGACCTCATCTGTTTTTTTTTCAAGCTGGAACAGCTAACTGCTCTTTTCAGTTGTTTCAGAGGCTGCCTTTGTGGTTTCCTTAATTCCCAAACCATGAATCCCTAACTGCCTGTGTAAACTAGTAGTTTCCCAAATTCAATAGGGCATACAAATGGCCCTCTGCCAGCTGCTGCCCCTAACTGGCAATATTTGTTTTCCGCACACAGTAATATATCTTTTATGACCTGCTCACCTTTGTATTTGAATCAAGTTGGTGCCTATGGCTATTGCTCCCACAAAATAGGGAATTATTTTTTGTCTTTATTCAAAATGCAGTTTCAACACTTGACCATGTCAAAGCTTTAATACTTCCCCCATTGCTCTGCCCAGTTCACACAAAGGTGAGAACAAGAGAAGAAGAAAGAGGCAGCAGAAAGGAAGTTCCAAGTTTTTCAAACTAGCTGACTGTACAGCTTCCTTATGAATACTATTACAATGTATGAGGGATGATAGAGATGCCAGCAAGGGCAGAGAGAAGGAAGGAGATGGTGGGGAGAGACAAAAAAAAAAGAAACAAAACTGATTGAGAATGAAATAAAAAAGAAAGGATGAAAAATAATAGAGTAGAAGTATGGGGTGAAGTAAATGGCAAATAAGAGATTTATCATGAATAGAGGAAAAAATTAAAGGAAAGAAAGATGAGATAAAAGAATAAAATCGAAAAAAGGAGAGAAGTTGAAATCTAGTAGAAAAAAGGTAAATCTGCCAAATGTAAAATAATAATAATAATAATAAAATCATAAGATTGGAAGAAAAAGTAATATAGGATTGTGCCATACAACTGGCTAATGAAATCTGTCTCCAACTAAAATAACAATCACAATGAGCTAGATTCCCCAAAATCAAATTGGTATTGACATTCCTGACTCGATAGGCCAGTTGAGATTAAATACTGGCAATAACAGAGTGGAAGTTTTCACAATAATCACAAGCTGTTACATCCAGTGTTTCCCACACATAGACTAATTCGTGGCGGTGCGCCACAGATTCAACACCGGCCGCCACATATTGCGTTTCGTTATTAATTTTTTTTTTTACGCTAATTAAAAAATACGCATCGTATTCGTTAAGCTGCATTTCCTTATTCCTTTCTCTGCTCTCCCTGCGTCTCTCTGTCACTCACGCGTCTCTCTCACATAGCTCACACACACAGCCCCCCCCCCCCCCCGTCGGTCGCCGGACTACCACCACACATTGCCTTCAGATCTGTGGGAAACACTGACATCAGTTATCAGGATATTCAGCAGGATATTCTCAAAGCCAATGAAGAAAAAAGTGTATTAAGTATTAGTATATCTTATTGTATAATCATTCACTAGAAAGCAAAAACTCTTCACAGCAATGCAATGACATGATATTTTAAAGTCAATCAGTACTTAGGAAGTCATTTCTTTCATCAGCAACA